>NC_058405.1:37340884-37636858 GCF_002201575.2 Neomonachus schauinslandi | reverse complement strand
AAGGAAGGAAGGAAGGAAGGAAGGAAGGAAGGAAGGAAGGAAGGAAGGAAGGAAGGAAGGAAGGAAGGAAGGAAGAAAGAAGAAAGAAAGGAAGGAAGAAAAAGAAAAAGGAAGGAAGGAAGCATTCCCATTTATGATAGCATCAAAAAGAATAAAATACTTAGGAATAAACTTAATCAAGGAGGCAAAAGGCATGCACACTGAAAACTACAAAACATGTTGAAAAGAATTTTTAAAAGACACAGATAAATGGAAAGGTATCTTGTATTCATGAATTGGAAGACATACTATTGTTAAAATGCCCATATTACCCAAAACAATGTACAGATTCAATGCAATCTTTATCATGATTTCAATGACATTTTTCACAAAAAGGAAAAAATAATCCTAAAATTCATATGGAACAAAAAAGGACCCCAAATAGCCAAAACAATCTTGACAAAGAAGAACAAAGCTAGAGGACACACACTTCCTGATTTTAAAACATACAACAAAGCTACAGTAATTAAAACAATATGGTACTGGACAATTACAGATGTGTAGACCAGTGGGACAAAATAGAGCACTCAGAAATAAATCCACACATATGTGGTCTTCTAATGATTTTTGACAAGATTGCTGCAATAGGGAGCATACAGTGGGGAAAAGATAGTCTCTTCAACAACGATTCTGGGAAAACTGGATATATTCATGCAATAGAATGAAACTGGGCACTCATTTTACACCATACATAGTTATCAAGTCAAAGACATTAAGAGGAAAATCTTCATGACATTGGTCTTGGCACTGACTTCCTGGGTATGACATCAGAAGCATGGGCAACAAAAGCATAAATAGATAAGTCAGACTATATCAAACAGAAAGCTTCTGTGTGGCAAAGGAAAAATCAACAGAATAAAAAGCAAAATGGAAAAATCAACAGAATTAAATGGGAGAAAATATTTTCAAACCATATCTGTGATAAAAAGTTAATACTCAGTTTATATAGAGAACTCACATAATTCAATAGCAAAGTAAACAAAAGACCTAATTAAAAATGGTAAAATGGCTTGAATAAAGACATTTCTCCAAAGAACACATACAAATGGCTAACAAGTATATAAAAAGATGGTCAGCTTCACTAGTCATCAGAGAAATGCAAATCAAAAGCACAACTAGATATCACCTTTACCTGATGAGATTGCCATTATTATTTTTTTTTAAAGATTTTATTTATTTGACAGAGAGACACAGCGAGAGAGGGAACACAAGCAGAGGGAGTGGGAGAGGGAGAAGCAGGCTTCCCGCTGAGCAGGGAGCCCGATGCGGGGCTCGATCCCAGGACCCTGGGATCATGACCTGAGCCGAAGGCAGACGCTTAACGACTGAGCCACCCAGGCACCCCGAGATTGCCATTATTAAACAAACAAATAAAAAATAAAATAACAAGTGTTGGCAACCATGTGGAAAAATTAGAACCCTGTACATTGTTGGTGGGAATGTAAACTGGTATAGCCACTATGGAAAATAGTCTGGAGTATCCTCAAAAAATTAGAACTAGAACTACCATGTGATCTAGCAACCCTACTTCTGGGTATTTATCCAAAAGAACTGAAGTCATGATCTTGAAGAGATGTTTGCTCTCCCATGTTCATTGCACCATTATTCACAATAGCCAAGAAGTAGAAACAATCCAGATTTCTATTGACAGATGATTAGAAAAAGAAATGTGGAATATACATATAATGGAATATGATTCAGCCATAACAAAATCCTATTATATGCTACAACATGGATGAATTTTTAGGACATTCTGCTAAGTGAATAAGCCAGTCACAGAAGTGTGAATATGCATAATTCCACTTATATGAGTTATCTAAGATACTCAAAATCATTGAAGCAGAAAATAGAATGTTGGTTGCCAGAAGCTGTGGGGAGGATAAATGGGAGTTGCTGTTCAGTGAGTATAAAATTTCAGTCATTAAAGAATAAAAGTTCTAGAATTTCTGTATATTATGCTTATCATTAGCAATACTGTACACTTAAATTTTTATCAAAAGGGTAGATTTCATGTTATGTGCTATTATCACAATAGTCTGAAATGTAGTGGTAGCTAGACTGAAGAAGGGAGTTGGGATAGTAGGACATACTAAAATGGGGTAGTTAGGATTATAGTAGAAAATGGAAGAAGGCCTGATTTAGGATGCTAACAAATTTTTTTACAAATTCATTTTTCTTAGTATTGAGAGAAAGAATAATTGCTGTTCTACCTTAGATGCATGATAGATGCAGAAAAAAATAAAATGAGAATACTAATAACAGGATGTTTTCAGAAGAAAGGAGAAATTAGGCAAATGTGAAAATATGAGAGAAAAAATGAAGTGTTTTGTCTGCTTTTGCCATCTATTGCTTACTGCAATTTGGCAATTTTATATTATTTGGCATTTTAAAGATAAATAACATTTGACAAATAATAACTATTTTTTTAGATATACATTTTAAGAAATACTACTATAAGATATTAGGAAATTTTGGAAGTGTTCATTTATTTGAGGTATTTAAGACATTTTTAAAAGTAGAATATAGTATTTATTTTTTGTTCTATCTTTACTCTTCTAATCCCTTCTCCTTTTTTTCCCCTAAAACACAAAGAAATAAAAATAAATAGTACCAAAGTATAGAAATAGATCTTTTAAAAAATCAGCCCAAACAAAAAACAAAACAAAAAGTCTGAACAGACCCTTCACTGAAGAAAATATTTAAGAATCAGTATGGAAAAGGGACACAGAAAGTTGGTCAACATAATTTTCCTTAAGGAAATGCTAAAAAAAATTAAGAAACTCCCACTACTTACCTATTAGAATGTTTAAAACCCTAAACACTGAAAATATCAAATGTTGGTGAGGGTGTATAACAACAGGAACTCTTATTTATTGTATGTAAGAATGCACATTGGGACAGCCACATTGGAAGACAGTTTGGTAATTTCTTATCAAGTTAAACATAGAAACATCATATGATCCAGCAGTCACATTCCCAATAACTTAGGTAGATACTTCCCTAAATGGTGCTTTTAAGCTAAGATAGTGTTTAAAAAAATATCCTGAATTGGAAAAAGTGGATAAGGCTACTATTATATCTGCTCATCAATAAGTCACTGGATATAGGGTGGTCCTGGATATTGGCCGGCCCTAGATATTGACCCTGAGGGAAGCAGCTCCTGTGGTAGACAGTAACTCCCAGAAAAAAGATGTAGTTGCAAGCCATAAGCAGTCAAACTTCTTAGAACTTTGGAAAATAAATTCTTTGGTCATTAAGGTGATCTATCTTGGTGGCACACCAGAATATCAACTAAGTCTTGTTTTCTTCTTTAGTGCAGTAAGTCTCTTCCCTGAATTAGAATTGTAGGTAGATTGGTGGGTTTTGTCAGAGATTTATGTAGGTTATTATTCCACTCTTTTCCTAGTCAATTATTCATGTATATGAATGTATATATGTATAGCAACATTTTATGTATTACATGTAATTTTTCTGAGTAAAATAATGATATTATTTTAACTTCATTTTGTTAGGTCATGGTTCCAAGTAGGTGATTGAAGTAAGGTATATTTTAAGGGAATTGTAGTCACTTGCAAGGAAGTTCAAGGATTTTAGACAATTTTATTTAGAAGCTCCACCTGTGAATTCTGGTTATTAAATTTCTTAAATCTCTTCCTAAGTTTTAATTTGCCCCTCTACAAATTCCCCTGTGTCCTTCATATTACTTTCTTGTCAGCTTTATCTGTTTTAAGTCAGATCTTGAATTGTTGGTGGCAAAGAGAAAAGGAAATACTTGACAATTCACTTAACACACTTCACTTTACACACCTTTATAATCCAGTGTTGTGAAAAGTATGTTTTCCATTGGTTTGACAAAATACATATGTTACTTGTCCCTTCTATAATTGGAAGGATTCCCTTTTTGTGATCATTTATGAGAAAACACAGTTCCAAGTGTTTGATACCCTTCACAAAGTCAGTCATTACTCCTGCTGCCCTGAGCATCCAAAATTTACGTGACTCAATTCAGGATAGCAAGGAAACTTACTTTTAAGCTGAATGTCCATATTCTTGTATTAAACTATGAATTGTTCAATGAAAACCATCGTGTCCAACTTCTGGTAGGTTTTTTCCCCATATTTATATTCTTTAGGCTATTTCAGTGAGATTTTAGGTAGAAGGCCACATCTTGATGAAATAATGTTTTATATACAGTGTTTTAAATACATGGTATTTTCCAAATAAACAAGTTTTGAAAATACATCTACACTTTTTGTACCAAAATGTGGATTTTTCAGTATTCAAAATGGCAGGCATATTATATTGATACTCAAATAATATTTTGATGCAATTTCCCTTGATTACTACTATTCAAAGTTGTAGAACTTTGCTTTTCTAAAGCATGCCTACTCATACTCATGGTATGTATCTTATAAAAGTAAATTTAATTTAATTCACATTAATTTAATTCAGTGTAACTCACAGCCATTATTAAGGTTTCAGCTACTTTAAGGCTATAATTTGGTTTTAGTCTGCAATTTATAGAATATGCAAGCTTGAATGTATGGTGTGCTACCAAGGTTATAAAAAAATCAAATAAACATTGAGAGAAGCCTCAGAGATTTACCCTTTCAGACAAAAGATTAGATTTAGAAATGTACTATTAATAAAAAAGGAAAAAGAAAACAATTCTACATAATTGTCTAATGGATTAAAATAATTTTTTAAATTACTGAAAAATAATCTTGTAAGATTTAGTCACATAAACTTTGTCCTTTAAGATTTATAAATACTATATTATTCTGTATGATTTATAAAAGTCCTTGATTTAAAAGCTCTCAAATTATATGTTCTTACCCAATAGCAATTTATATGTCTCTTTCTCTTCAAAATTCATGGAAGTTAAAATGATTTATGATTGTTTGGGTTTTATTTTAGGAGATAAAAATTCTTTCTTATTTAAAAGGGTATTCAAATAACAAAATAAGAAAGTCATAGTGCTTACAAGAAAGTCATAGTGCTTACATGAGTATGCATCAGTCTATATATTAATATGCTTATGTAATGATAAATTATGCAAAATTTTATTTATGATAATCTCTTTCTTAAGAAAAGATAGAGGGGCCCCTGGGTGGCTCAGTCGGTTAAGCGGCTGCCTTCGGCTCAGGTCAGGATCCCACGGTCCTGGGATCGAGCCCCGCATCGGGCTCCCTGCTCAGCGGGAAGCCTGCTTCTCCCTCTCCCACTCCCCCTACTTGTGTTCCCTCTCTCGCTATCTCTCTCTGTCAAATAAATAAATAAAATCTTTTAAAAAAAAAAGAAACAAAAGATAGAGACTTAGTATAGAAAAATATGCTTCATAACTATTGATTTCAATATCTGTGATTTAAGCATCCTTTTATGTGATATATTTCACAGTATTAAATATTTAAAAAGAAAAAGAATAAATAAATAATACAAGAACACAGAAGCATTGTAGAAGTCTCTTCTGCTCCCCATCTATTGTTAGAAATATGACATTCAGCCAAAGACATTGCACTTAGAATGAATTCATAGTCTTAACAGTGGCCTAGGAGGATTCAATATTCCTTAGTCTGTATGCAGATTTTATTTGTATATCTTGACATTACATAGCTTATCTTTTAAAGTAATCTTTGTTCTTCACTTTCTCTTTTACTGATATCCTTTACATCTCTAGTAGGAGTTAAACTTCTTCTTGCCATGTATAGTTAGGCAATTTGGGATATCCAAAAGTAAAGTTTTAGTCATGTCTCCAAGAAATATTAAAGTTTATTGATCATAAAGGTGAGGGCATCCAAAAAATAAGCATTAAAGTACCAAATATTCTTGCCTGCTCCTTGATGTGTATAAGGAGATGATGGGTCAGTGAGAATTTTAGCCTAGATTATAGTGTATATCTTTAAATGAACTTGGGATGTCACATTAATCCCTTCTGTTTTAGCCCTTATCTTCAAGTTATTGCTAGCCAGATAGGTTAGCAAGTGATACACAGGAGATCTCAATTTCTTGGAGGAGGTGAATAAGTACAGTAAATATAGCAGAGTAATAAACATTAGTATTATATAAGTATTATGATATATATATGAAATATATATCAACAAATGTATAGATACGTAAAATGTACAATTCCAAGTCAAACATGTATCTGTGTTTGCTTTTATTGAGGACTGATTTTCTAATTTTCTGTTTGAGATATGAAACATAAATAGATTTATTCACACATTAAGTAGAGTTGTTCAACAACAGATAATCACTTCTGGAAATCAGATAACGATGTATATCACTTATTTATTGAATACTACATATATTAGTTTCAGAATGATATACTTAAATGAATTTAAGGGCAAAGTGATCAGGCTTAAAATAATATTTAAGGGAAAGAAATCAAAATTTTTTTAAAAAGGATAAAACAATAATTCTATATTTTTAGAAAAGCTCTACACATTTTCTAGCTTATGTAATTCCGATGATTTTGGAAAATACATTTTCCTTATAAACAGATAAAGTCTTATCAATATTGGCAGGTGTATTATAAGAAATTATGGTGCAATAGGTAGTGTGAATTTAGTAATATCATAAGGAAATAGGCCTGGGTTAATTTAGGTTGTGTGGAATTTTTAGTGTCTTCAAAATGCTGAAAAAAGCAAACAGCTTGTCTTTGACCTTCTTTACTCATGCAACACAATTAATTGCATTTCTGCATGATGGACTGTTACATTCTCTTTATTTATCTAAACATGAATTTGCCTTATAGTTCATTTGACTTTGAAAATTTTTTTTGACACTTGTATACTGAAAATTTAGTGTACTTTATTATCAGTCTCAGGGACAAAATTAGAACCACAGTGGACGAGATTGAAGGCTTTGAATACTTTTTAGAATGCGATCATTTACATCAACATATTTGAGACAGTCCTGCTTTTTGCTTTTTACATTACACACTATTATACTATATGCATGTGTGTGTGTGTGTGTGAGAGAGAGAGAGGGAGACAGAAAGAAAGACAGATTGAGAGACAGAAAGCTGGAGAGAGGGAGCAAGAGAGAGACTTTGTGGGGAAAAAGAAAGAATTTGACTTTCAAGTTAGATTTGCATAATTTTTTGGTGAGTGCTTGCTTGTAAAGTGTCATGACATTTTCCTAGTTCGACTGCTTTGTTTATACAGATGTCATACCTGGTAGAAATTAGACTACATATTTGAAGTTATAACTCATAAATCACTGATGGGGTATTATTAGTGTCCTAAGAGCAATAAATGATAAGGAATAGATCTTTTCTGTACCTTAGAAAAAATGATAGAATTCAATGAAGAAAATGTCAGCTAACCTGATCAAGCACAACAGTTTTCCCAGTAACTCACTGTAGGACATAACCAATAGAGAGGAATGCTTAAAGTAACTACTCAGCTACAGAAGATATTCTGAAGAAAAAAAAAAAATGGGTGATAGAGAAAGTCTTTAAGCTTTTCACACTAGGGTAAAGATTTTAGGCTTTCACACCTTCAACATTCTCTGGATTTAATTTTCTTCAAATGATACTTTGCCAGGATCTCCAAATATCCATCAATTTTTAAAAAGAGAAAGAAAAACAATATAAGCTGTAATTATAGAATATATATATTATCCACATATTTCTTCAAAGTTTGTGTGTATATTGTTTCTCCAAAGATTCATTTCAAACTGACTTGGTAGAGAGAGGAAATGTGAAGCTAGTTTCTTATACTGAAAGGGATTTCATATCATAGTCCAACAGCATGAAATAAAATTTCAGGCTATATATATGTATATCTGGAAAATATTACTATATTACAGGCTATATGTACATATATCTGGAAAATATTACTGAAATTGGTTCTGTAATTCAGTTTCTTTAAAACTGTTGGGACTCAATTGTCCAAGAACCCTCTGTTGCTTTTAGTAGAAGAAAAAATGCATTTGTAGCAATATTCATCATGTGCCAGCAGTTTACACTTACAGTAATAATAATGGTGCCTTCAAATATCACTGAATATGTAATATGCTATGCAATGTGGGCTAAGCACTTTACGTGCATGCCTTATGTCACTTAATCCTCCCAACTATTAAATGTGAGGAAGCTGAAGTGTTGAAGTGTTAAGTAATTTAACGGAAGCCTAACAGTTAACAAATGGTTTATTTGAAACTTGAAGCAGGCTTCTCTGAACTTGAAGCTCATGCTCTTAACAATTGTTATTTAACAGTGACTGAACTCTAAATATCTGTAAACACAAGTATAAAATCATTTATTTGGAAAGTTCAAATTTTAAAGAAGACGATGCTCTAATTAATATTGCGTTTTGAATAGATGTCTTTACATAAAAAATCACATATCCCTTTTTAATCACAAATGCAATGCTGGAAGTTATGTAACTATAACTTTCTTAAAGGGCATAATGTTAAGTAAATGTCAAATCCCTCAGTAAGCCTTTGTTTTATAAATTATCAGATTGTTTACATTTTATTTTCAAATATTATATAACAGCTTTGTTTAAAAGGATAAAAGGCATATGATAGTTTATCTCCTACTGTAAATATGTGAATATAGGGAAAAATGAATTTCATGGAGTAGAGTACAAAGTCAAAAATTGTTGGGATTTCAGAAATAATAACTGCTAACTTGGTTGTGGTTTGCTTTATGCAAAAAGGGCATATCATTCATATCATTGCAAAATATTTCAAATAGTAATAGACTCTTTAGACTTAAAGTTCCCTAAAGAATAAGCTGAATATTTTTTTTTTCTGACAATAGCTCAGTAGATAGAAAAGTTGCATTATTTTCAACTAATCATCTATGTGCAACTATCTTATTAGGAATGCCTCTTTCTGCATGGAGCACTGGGTGTTATATGCAAACAATGAATCATGGAACACTACATCAAAAACTAATGATGTAATGTATGGTGATTAACATAACATAATAAAAAAAATAAATGCCTCTTTCCTTTCTATTTATTTGATACAAGAATAGTTATTTATGGAAGAGAGTAATTCAGATCAGTGGAAATAGCTGGAGGTCCATCGAAGGACACTGGCAACTGAGAATACTTGCAAGGCCTTTACCAAGTGAGAGTTTTAAGTAACTTCTTCACTCTGGAGATTCCAAAGGCAGGAGCAGTGAGAACAGAATTTTTGTTGAAAGTCTCTGTGATTTAGATACACAATGAAAGAATGTTCTATGGAGAGACTGTCTGTTGAAATACAAATTATTCTCCAGGTATTTCATTGTTGGAGTTGTGTTTTCTTCTTTTCTCTCCATTTCTTTCTCTCCTTATGTTTCTCTCCTGCTTTCACTTTTCTCTTTGCCTCTTGTTCATTCTCTGTTAGTATCACCTTCATAAATTCACATTGTTCATTTTATATATTAGATGAACATTTGTGTATCAAGGGATTAGTCAGTAGTGTAAAGGATGAAAAGATGCTCAACATCACTGATCATCAGTTATGCTAAGTGAAATAAATCAGTCAGAGAAAGACAAATGCCATATGATTTCACTCATATGTGGAATTTAAGAAACAAAACAGATGAGCAAAGGGGAAAAGAAAGAGAGAGGCAAACCAAGAAATAGACTCTTAACTATAGAGAATAAACTGATGAGTTACTGGATGGGAGGTGGGTGGGGGATGGGTGAAATAGGTGATAGGGATTAAGGAGTACATTTGCTGTGAGGAGCACCAGATGTTGTATGGAAGTGTTGAATCACTATATTGTACACCTGAAACTAATATTATACTGTGTTAACCAACTAGAATTTAAATAAAAACTTTTTTAAAAGAGTGTAAAGGAAAGAAAGTTATATTTGTCAGATGCCCAAGATAATGTCAAGATTGCTTCCATCCAGGGATGCCTGGGTGGCTCAGTTGGTTAAGCATCTGCCTTTGGCTCAGGTTATGATCCCAGGGTCCTGGGATGAGTCCTGTATCAGGCTCCTTGCTCAGCGGTGAGCCTGCTTCTGCCTTTGCCTGCTGCTACCCCTGCTTGTGCTTGCTCTCTCTCTCTCTGACAAATAAATAAAATCTTAAAAAAAAAAAGTGCCTCCATCTAAGCAAAACTTTATCATAGTTGTTTTTCTTTTTATTTTTTTTAACATAGTGGACATCACTAAATTCATTTCCTTCCTTTTATCCTCGGTAATTTTTACATGGAGAAGGAAATCAGAGTACCTGGAGAGTATGGACATATAGTGCTACATAAGTAAAAGAGAAGGAGGTTAGGTTGTGCAGGATCTGGTCTCCATCTTAAGAACAATTGACTTTTCTTATTCATTTTGATCTAGGATGGCAGAACCAATTGTTTTATTTATTTTTTAAAAAAATGTTTTATTTATTTATTCATGAGAGTCAGAGAGAGAGAGAGAGAGAGAGGCAGAGGGAGAGGGAGAAGCAGGCTAGCAGGGAGCCCGATACGGGACTCGATCCCAGGATACTGGGATCATGACCTGAGCCAAAGGCAGACGCTTAACCATCTGAGCCACCCGGGCACCCCAGAACTAATTGTTTTAAAAGACTACTTGCATATATAGGTGACTGTATTTAAGGGGAATGCAGAGAAGATGGAATAAAACCAGTTAATAGGCAAATGCAGTGGTCTGAGGGATGATGGTAATTTAGGTAAGTAATGTCAAGGAATAAGAATATGTTGATAGCTTCAAAAGAAGTTATATAGAAGGAGGTCTGAATTTGGGGACAGCTTCAGTATGGGAAGCTATGATATCAAGGATGATTTCTTATGTTACTGCTTTTGATAATAGGAAGGATACTGGTACCATTAAAAAAAAAAAAAGCAAGCTACTTCATCACTTCTCTGCCTACTTGTGGCTGATAACCCAGCAAAAATCACTGCTTCTTGGATAGAGTTTTCCTTACCTGTTATCCTAGAAGAGGACAACTTTTTTTAAAGATTTATTTATTTTTAGAGAAAGAGAGAGGGAGAGAGAGAAAGTACCTGGGGGCGTGGCTCAGGGGCAAAGGAAGAGGGAGAGAATCTTAAGCAGACTCCACGCTGAGTGTGAAGCCCTACATGGGGCTTGATTTCACAATCCTGAAATCACGACATGAGCCAAAACCAAGACTCAGACGCTTAACTGACTGAGCCACCCAGGTGCTCTGAGGACAACATTTTTAAGTGTTAGGAAACTGTGTTGTTGTATTTAAACAGTTCGATGCAGGATAAATTTGGGACCTTGAGTGAAGCAATCAGGTATAGACTTGTGTATACAAATATGAAACTCACTGAAGGGATTTTGAACGTTTAGACTAGAAATATATTTTCTCTAGGCATGGTTTATGATACCTAAGGAGAGAATATAAAGCAAGAAAAGGAAAAGGCATTTGATAAATGATGACTCACTCCTATGACAGGAAATGTTAATATCAAGGATTCAGTCTTATCTTGGGACCAGAAAACAATTAATTCATTCTCTGGGGTTGTTGTGTGTTTAACACAAATGTATAGACATGTGGAGACGTCAAGAAGTTGGACTGTACAAGATGCAAAGTCTTGTGCAGTGGTTTAAATTGTCATCTGTATTACAATTTCTTGCCATTTTCAGGAAACACTCAATAAGTCTCATAGTAAGGGATGCAATCAGAGACATCAGGGGAAGGATTGTGCCCTTACAGTGAAACCCAGAGTTATTGTAGGAGGATCAGTCACCAGGGAGAGACAGATGTGCCCAGGAAACAATGATTTTTGTCAGGATTGCTAGCCGCAAGTAAGCAGATGACTGATTCATTGACATTGTGAGTTCAATTTCATTATTAATTATTGGTCATGAGAAATCAGATTTTTTTGTGGCACTTGCTTTTCTTCAATATAGAAAACAACTTTTAGTTATGCATGGTATCTAAGTGGATTTATGCTCTTTTTTTCATTAGTCATATCTTTTTAATTATTTAGAAGTCCAGAAGGATCCCTGTCTCTTGGATAATAACTTCTCAAAGACTCCATAAGCAGGAGTCCAGTGTCCCATGTGCTCAGAGTCAGAAGGATCCTCTGCTGCCCTGGAGACACTTACTAGCAGAATTCCACAGCTCTGAACGCTTCTGGTGAGACACTCTATTCTTTTCTTCCTGCAACGCTCACATTCTTTACACTAATTTCTGCTGTGGTTAACAAAGGACTAATGTAATCATACCCTTTATTGTGAGTTTGTCAGCTTATTTAAACCTCCCTAGAAAACCTTAATCAATATATGCCCTTGACCAAATTTGGTCATTTCCATGATTTTGTGTCCTCACTTAAACATATTTCCCAAATAATATTATTAGAAGGATTAAAATGATCAATGCAAATGGTCTATTCCTATGCTATTTTTATCATAGAAAGCTATTAAAATGTTCCTATAATCTTGACATGACTATAATATTTCAGTTGTGTGTCTAAGTGTTGCATGTATGTGTTGCATCTGTGTGTCTGTTGAATAAATCTTAGTTTTAGATTAACTGAGTTGAATCTCAGTTCCACCACATAACAACTGTGTGACCTAAACCTGCTCTGCCTCAGTTCTCTGATCTGCAAAATGGAGATAAAAATCTTCCCATCTCAGTGATTTTTAGTAGAGATTAAGTGTTAACTTTTATATGGCTATCCCAACTGGGGGGGGGGGGATGTTTTATATACTCAAGTTTATACAACTATTTAAATCTATGAGAAGGATGAAAGAAACTCACACAGGATAGTATAGATCCTTAGGACCAGTGAAAGCAGAGATGCCACTCCAAATATGAAAGGACCAGGGAAGGTACAGTTACTACAGTAACTTCTATAGAGAGAGTTATATAGACAAGCAGCCTTAAGAGGATCTGTGAATTAGAGGACGCGGCCAGTCCAAAGTGATCATACTGGAGCAAAGCTACGGAAATAAATATTCTCCCTTTACTCTCTTCACTCCTTTTTATATTGTGCCATAGTTTCCCATTGCCTAACACCCACTGGAAACCAAATATAAGTAAGCTCATGGGTACAGTCCAATAAGTTCAGGTTCCCAAGGTAAAGAAGAGATTGGAGAGTTTCTGAAGTGTTTCCATGATAACTGGCATAAAAGCACTGAGAGTCATGTCCAGTATATAGTAAGTGATGTAAGTGCTTGCCACTGTTTGCAACTGCCTAAACTAAAATTATAGACTTTCATAACTGCTCTGTCATTCTTCACTCTGGCTTTATTTAAATGTTCAGAAACATTCAGAGTACACATGATTAACTGTGTTATAGCATTTCACAACCAGCTTTGATAACAGTATGGATTTCAAATGAAATAATTTTCCCCTAGATGGTACTAATTTAAAGATAATTAGCAATAAAAATGATGGAAGATTTCATTTGTGAGAAAGTCTAAACATTTTCAATTCAAAGAAATGAGAATTTATTGAATTTCCATTTTTCCTTTCAGAAGTTATTAGTTGAAATATTTAGTATTATTGCATGTATAGAGAAATAACAAAATAAAATCAAACTGTCTATGCATTTAATATTTTCTCACTAATTAACTATGACAGTCCTTTTAGTCTAGAAGTTTGGTTAGTTGTAAATCCAATATTTCAGATGATGGAAAAGGAATAGATACTCAATTTGGGAAATAGATATATTTCTAGGAATTTTTCAAAATGAAAATTGTACTTCTTTTATTCAGAATGACAATTAACTATGTTTTTGTAACTGGCTAAGATAATTTAGATTCTAAATGACAAATTTTAATATCAAGATAAGTAATTAAATATAATCAGTATTAAATTACTTCTAATTTTCACCATTGATGGATTAAAAATATAATAGTACAGGCAGTTATATTATGTTCTCAAGCCAAACACCAAGCACTAAAATACAAATTGCCATTAGGAGAAATTTTACTTTATAATTTTCTGAGGAAAGGTTAACTTTTTCTTCTTTTTTATTATTTTATTTTAGTGCATGTGAATGCTTTCTCTAATTTTATGTGAATATTATGTGACTTACTTGTATATATTTAAGAGGCATCAGATCACAGGTGGTATTTACATCAGTAGGAAGTGTAGAGAGAAAAAGTATGAACTTAAAGTACTGAGCCCTGAGGAGTACCAACCTTTACAGATTAGGTAATGAAGGAGGCACAACTGAAGTATCTGAGAAGGCTGGACTGTTTATGTATGAAAAGCAAATAACAAACCGCACATAAGAGAGTATTGTCAGAGTTGCCAAGAAATGAAGGTGGTTCATAAAAGATGGTGTGATGAACCATATTAAGTAACACTGACAGTATGAGTAAAAGATGACAGAGAGGGCCCATTGATTTTAAAACCTGGAGATTGTTGGTGACATTGATAAAAAGAGCTTTAGTGGTTTAGTTGGTGCAAAGCCAGGTTATATTGTTTTGTAAGATGAGTTGGCATTTAGAAAAAGAAACAGTACAACAAATTATTACAAAATGAACTACAAAAAAAAAAAAAGTTGTAGCTATGCAGAGATGTAGAACTAGGGTTTAAGAGAATTTGTTTTGTTTACCTTTATCATTATGCCAGTGAGGATGATACAATAGAAGAGGAAAATGTATGATACAGAGCATAGAAAAACTAACAGAGCAAAGTCCTTCAGAGACTGAGGGTAAGTTCCTGAGTACAACTACTGGCTATGTTCTTTCCCTTGTCAGGGAAAGAGATAACTTCCTCCCTTGAAATAGGGCAGACAAGATCGAAGTATAGTCAGTGGGCTCTTAAGCTTGTTAGAAACAAAATGAGAATGGCCTGTTAATACTAACTTTTTAATAAATTTTTAAATGTTAAAAAATACTCTCTAAAATTTTAGAGGTTTAAGGAAAGTAGATATAAAATTATCTTGCTCAGATGTGAAAAATAGAGGCTAGATTTAGTTAATAGAATACATCTGAGAGTCAATTTAAGTTTCGAGATCATTTATTTATACAAAAACCAGTCTGCTTAATGTGGAGTTTTTTGATAACAGTAATTAACTCATTGACTGACAGACCCAAGAAGATAACGTCAGAGTAATTTGATATTAAGATTTTCTTTTTTTTTTTAAGATTTTATTTATTTATTTGTCAGAGAGAGAGAGAGATGGAGGCAGGCAGAGGGAGAAGCAGGCCCCTTGCTGAGCAAGGAGCCCGATGTGGGACTCAATCCCAGGGTCCTGGGATCATGACCTGAGCCGAAGGCAGACACTTAACTGACTGAGCCACCCAGGCATCCCTGATATTAAGATTTTCATGTAAAAATCCTATGGGTGCCAGACTGAGGTAGGAATGTGCTTACAGATGGAAAGAGATATTATGAATCAAAGGAATAATAGATATGGTTGAAAAGTACACTCATGATCATTTGAGCAGGTGGAAAAATATTAGTAGATTGTCAAACATTGGATATTCTAATTTTAATATTTTAGAGATGTTCAAGACATGAGACATGCTGGCTCATGGATGTCAGAATACTTTAGGTAGAGAGGATCTTACTTGCCCTCTGATCCTACAAAAAAGGTTCAAGGATCACACAGCAGTTAAGATCTTGTCTGCACAAAGTATTCTATTGTGAGATCAGTGATTTGGAGAAGAGAGTGTTATAAGAATCAGCTATTTGTAATCCATATCCTAGGAAGACATGGTTGATCTTCTATTTTTTCTTTGATAGAATGATTCATTATTTCAAATTGTTTACTCTTCCCTCTGCCAACTGATTTTGCAGTGAATAGAGTTAGACTTAGCTTTGGACTCAATCATGTGATTTATTTTGGCTAGTGGACTATTAATAGATGTAAAGCAAGCAGAGGCTTTAAATGTGCATTCACATTTTGGCTTGCTGTGTTTTGTACTCCTGTGATTTAACCATGTGAACCTGAACAAGTATGTCCAATTTCTCTGTACCTCAGTGTCCTCTATCATGAAATAGAGCTAATAATATTGGCTCCACAAGATTCTTGTGAATTTTTAAAAATATATCTGAAAGAAAATAAGCAGTGAATAAAATAGTGGTCATGATATTTATTATTCTTGATAATTGAAGAGAATAATCAACTAACCAAAAGCCTCCATTCCTCATTGTTTATAGAGGTGATATATTCAATTTTTTAGGTTTAATTAATTAATTAGCTAGTTTGTTTTTTATTTATCTATGTATTTGAGAGAGAAAGAGAGCAGGGGGAGGGGAAGAAGGAGAGGGAGAGAATCTCAGGCAGACTCTGCACTGAATGTGGAGCCCAACACAGGGCTCAATCTCATGACACTGAGAACATGACCTGAGCTGAAATCAAGAATCAGATGCTTGACCGACTGAACCACCCCCATAGAGGTGATATATTTTAGATACAATGTTCAATTTAAGTGATATTTTACCTTTCTAATAATTGGCTTAAGAGAAGAAGTCTGTCTAAATTTAGGATAGAACAAATTATTTGACATATTAGTCTGTCCCACAGATTAATTAAGCCAAATATGTCAAGTCAGAATCTTTCTTTTTTTTTTTTTTTTTATTTGACAGAGAGAGAGAGAGATAGTGAGAGCAGGAACACAAGCAGGGGGAGTGGGAGAGGGAGAAGTAGGCTTCCCGCCGAGCAGGGAGCCCAATGCAGGGCTCGGTCCCAGGACCCTGGGATCATGACCTGAGCCGAAGGGAGACGCTTAACGACTGAGCCACCCAGGTGCCCCCAGAATCTTTATTTCTGACTGATCCTTCTGCATGAAGTCTTTCAGTGATTGATACTATCACCCACACAATTGTCTAAGTCAGAAATCTGAAATTTATCTTTGTCTTTTCTCTATCTTATACCAAATTCCAGTCACCAAAGCCTACATATGTATACTTTGCAAAGAATTATATCACCTGAATTTTCTCCAGCCCCCTTCCAATCTTTTTGAACACACTCAGTTTTCTCATCAGGATTTTAGTAGCGGCCTCTTAAAGGTTTCCTATATGTCCATTGTTCTTCTGTTCCAAATTATTTAATTTTAGCTCTTGTAGTCCAATCCTATCATGATAACTGGCATACAGTAATATGTAGCTAATCCATTAAAACAATTATTTAATCATTTGATGAGTAGAATAGAAAGCTCAGAAATAAACTCATGCATATGTGGTCAATTGATTTTTGACAAAGAAGCCAGGAATATATAATGGGGGAAGGGATAGTAGTCTCTTCAATAAATGGTGTTGGGAAAACTGGATAACTACATGCAAAAGAATGAAACTGTATTCCTATCTTACAACATACATAAAAAAATCAACTCAAAATTGATTAAAGTCTTAAACATAAGACCCAAAACCATTAAAGTCCTAGAAGACAACATGAAAAGTAAGCTCCTTAACATTTGTGTTGGCAATGTATTTTGTATTTGACATCAAAGGTAAAGGCTACAAAATCAAAAATAAACAAGTGGGCATACAACAAACTTAGAAGCTTCTGCACAGCAAAGGAAACGATCAACAAAATTAAAAGGTAACCTATAGAATAGGAGAAAATATTTGTAAGCCATATATCTGATAAGGAGTTAACATCTAAAACATAAAAGGAAGTCATACAACTCAACAACAAAAAAATTAAATAATCCAATTTAAAAATGGGCAGAAGAAACAGACATTTTTCCAGAGAAGATATATAGATGGCCAACAGGTACATAAAATGGTGCTCAACATCACTAATAATCAGGGAAATGCAAATCAAAACTACAATGGGATATCACCTTATACATGTTAGGATGGCTATTATCAGAAAGACAAGAGATAACAAATGCTGGTGAGGATGTGGAGAAAAGGCAATTCTTATATACATTGTTGGTGGGAATTGGTAGAACCACAATGGAAAACAGTATGCAGATACCTCAAAAAGTACAAAAATAGAACTACCATATCATCCAGTAATCACATTTTATGTGTTTTATCTAAAGAAGATGAAATCATTATCTTGAATAGCTATCTACAATGTCAGATTTATTGCATCATTATTCACAATAGCAAAGACATGGAAACAACCCAAGTGTCCACTGGTGGATGAAGGGATAAAGATAGATGATAGAGGGTAGGGAGGAGGAGTAGCAGACCTAAATTTCTTCTGGTCCCAGGAATTCAGCTAGATAGGTATCAGACCATTCTGAACACCTACAAATTCAAAAGGAGATCAAAGAAAAGATTAGCAGCAACTCTCTGAACAGAAAAGCGACCACTTTCTGGAAGGTAGGACGTGCGGAGCAGTGAATCTGAGGCGATATTCGGGAAGATTGACGGTGGGGGAGGGGACTTCCGTCAGCCTCTACTGGCAAGTGATAGAGCAGCAGGGCACAAAATCAGAACTTTTAGAAGTCTGCTCTGCTGAGGGACGTCGCTCCAGTGGCTAAGCGGGGGATGGAACCCTCTCTGGGATAGTGTGGTCTCAGGACCCTCGGGGACACAGTCCTGGGGTGCCTGAGTGTGGCAGAGCTCCCAGGTATTGGAGTGGGGAAGCCGGCTGCAGAGACGAGGCCAGGCGTGGGCTCTCGGCTTGGGGTTGCCATAAACTGTGATCCACAGCACAGTCAGGCCACTGTTCTTCCAAAAAGCAGCAGATCAGGGAGACTCCCCTTCCTGGAGACCAGAGAGACCGGAGTGATTGACTGCTTTTCTCTGGGGGCTCACTGAGGAGTGGGGCCCCAAGTTCTCTGCTCCTCCAGGGCGGAGATTGGGAGGCCCCCAGTTTCACTCTCATCCTCCAAAGCTGTACGGAAAGCTTGCAGGGAACAAAAGCTCCTGAGAGCAAACCTGAGCAGATGACTTAGCCTGGCCCCCCGCAAGGGCAGGGCAATTCTGCCTCTGGCAAAGATATTTGAGAACCACAGCAACAGGCCCCTCCCCCAGAAGATCAGCAAGAACAGCCAGCCAAGACCAAGTTTGATGATCAATGAGAACGGCAGAATTCCAGCACTAGGGGAATGCAGCACATAGAATTCATGGCTTTTTTCCCCATGATACTTTAGTCTTCCAAAGTTAATTTTTTTAATTTTCTTTTTTTTTTATTTTTCTATTTTTTTTAATTTTTCTTTTTCCCTTTTTCAACCAACATCTTATCAGTCCCTTTTTTAATCTTTTTTTTTATTTTTCATTTTTAGAGTCATATTCTATCCCTTCATTGTAGTTAACCTTATTTTGTGTGTGTATATATATATATATATATAGAAAGATATATATATATATATATATATATGTAAGTTGTTCTCTCTTTAAAATTTTGGGATACGGTTTCTTCTAATAGACCAAAATATACCCTAAATCTCTAGTGTATGGCTTTATTCTAGTCTCCTGACTGATCACATCCTCTCCCTTTTATTTTAATTTCTCTTCTTTTTTTTCAACCAGCTTCTTATCAATTCCTTTTATAAAATCTTTTATAATTTTCATCTTTACAGTCGTATTCCATCCCTTCATTGTATTTACCCATATTTTTGTACATATATAAGTTTTTCTTTCTTTAAAATTTTGGGAGGCAGTTTCTTCAAACAAACCAAAATATACCCAAAATCTGGTGTGTGTTACTGATCTATTCACCAGCCTGATCATATTTGATCATATTCTTTTTTTTTTTCTTTTCTTTTTTTTCTTTCTTTCCCTTTCTTTTCTCCCCAGTTTCGGGTATCTTCTGATTTCTTTAGTGTATATTTTTCTGGGGCCATTGTTACCCTGTTAGCATTTTGTTCTCTCATTCATCTATTCTCCTCTGGACAAAATGACAAGATGGAAAAAATCATCTCAAAAAAAAGAACAAGAGGCAGTGGCAACTGCCAGGGACCTAATCAGTACAGACATTAGTAAGATGTCAGAACTGGAGTTCAGAATGACGATTATAAAGATACTAGCTGGGCTTGAAGAAAGCATGGAAGATACTAGAGAAGCCCTTTGTGGAGAAATAAAAGAACTAAAATCTAACCAATTCAAAATCAAAAAGACTATTAATGAGGTGCAATCAAAAATGGAGGCTCTAACTGCTAGGATAAATGAGGCAGAAGAGAGAATTAGTGATATAGAAGACCAAATGATGGAGAATAAAGAAGCTGAGAAAAAGAGAGATAAACAGCTACTGGATCACCAGGGCAGAATTATCTGAGAGATAAGTGATACCATAAGATGAAACAATATTAGAGTAATTGGGATCCCAGAAGAAGAAGAAAGAGAGAAAGTGGCAGAAGTTTTCTTGGAGCAAATTATATCAGAGAACTTCCCTAATTTGGAGAAGGAAACAGGCATCAAAATCCAGGAGGCACAGATCAAATCAATAAATATAGGTCAACACCATAACATCTTAATAGTAAAACTTCCAAGTCTCAGAGACAAAGAGAAAATCCTGAAAGCAGCTCGGAACAAGAGGTCTGTAACCTACAATGGTAGAAACATTAGATCGGCTACAGACCTATCCACAGAGACCTGGCAGGCCAGAGAAGACTGGCATGACATATTCAGAGCACTAAACGAGAAAAATATGCAGCCAAGAATACTATATCCAGCTAGGCTGTCATTGAAAATAGAAGGAGAGATAAAAAGCTTCCAGGACAAACAAAAACTAAGAGAATTTGCAAACACCAAACCAGCCTACAAGAAATATTGAAAGGGGTCCTGTAAGCAAAGAGAGAGCCTAAAAGGAACATAGACCAGAAAGGAACACAGACAATATACAGTAACGGTCACCTTACAGGCAATACAGTGGCACTAAATTCATATCTTTCAGTAGTTACCCTGAATGTAAATGGGCTAAATGCCCCAATCAAAAGACACAGGGTATCAAATTGGATAAAAAAAAAAGACCCATCAATATGCTGACTGCAAGAGACTCATTTTAGACCCAAAGACACCTCCAGATTGAAAGTGAGGGAGTGGAAAACCATTTTCCATGCTAATGGACATCAAAAGAAAGCTGAGGTGGCAATCCTTATATCAGAAAAATAAGATTTTAAAACAAAGAGTATAATAAGAGATGAGGAAGGACACTATATCCTACTTAAAGGGTCTATCCAACAAGAAGATCTAACAATTGTAAATATCTATTCCCCTAACATGGGAGCAGTCAATTATATAAGCCAATTAATAAAAAAATCAAAGAAACACATTGACAGCAATACAATAATAGTAGGGGACTTTAAGACCCCCCTCACTGAAATTCACAGATCATCTAAGCAAAAGATCAACAAGTTAATGAAGGCGTTAAATGACACACTGGACCAAATGGACTTCACAGATATATTCAGAACATTCCATCCCAAAGCAACAGAATACACATTCTTCTCTAGTGCCCATGGAACATTCTCCAGAATAGACCACATCTTAGATGACAAATCAGGTTTCAACTGGTACCAAAAGATTGGGATCATTCCCTGCATATTTTTGGACCCAGTGCTCTGAAACTAGAAATCAATCACAAGAGGAAAGTTGGAAAGAACTCAAATATGTGGAGGCTAAAGAGCATCCTACTAAAGAATGAATGGGTCAACCAGAAAATTAAAGAAGAATTTAAAAAATTCATGGAAACAAATGAAAATGAGAACACAACTGTTCAAAATCTTTGGGATGCAGCAAAAGTGGTCCTAAGAGGAAAGTATATAGCAATGCAAGCCTTTCTCAAGAAACAAGAAAGGTCTCAAATACACAACCTAACCCTACACCTAAAGGAGCTGGAGAAAGAACAGCAAATAAAGCCTACACCCAGCGGGAGAACAGAAATAGTAAAGATCAGAGCAGAAATCAATGAAATAGAAACCAAAAGAACGGTAGAATAGATCAACGAAACTGGGAGCTGGTTCTTTGAAAGAATTAATAAGATTGATAAACCCCTGGCCAGACTTATCAAAAAGAAAAGAGAAACAGCTGAAATAAATAAAATCATGAATGAAAGAGGAAAAATCACAAACAACACCAAAGAAATACATACAATTATAAAAACATATTATGAGCAACTATATGCCATCAAATTAGATAATCTGGAAGAAATGGATGCAGTCCTAGAGATGTATAAACTACCAAAACTGAACCAGGAAGAAATAGAAAACCTGAAGAGACCCATACTACTAAGGAAATTGAAGCAGTAATTAAAAGTCTCCCAACAAACAAGAGCCCAGGGCCAGATGGCTTCCCAGGGGAATTCTACCAAACATTTAAAGAAGAATTAATACCTATTCTTTTGAAACTGTTCCAAAAAATAGAAATGGAAGGAAAAGTTCCAAACTCTTTTTATGAGGCCAGCATTACCTTGATCCCAAAACCAGACAAAGACCCCATCAAAAAGAAGAATTACAGACCAATATCCCTGATGAACATGGATGCAAAAATTCTCACCAAAATACTAGCCAATAGGATCCAACAGTACATTCAAAGGATTATTCACCATGACCAAGTGGGATTTATCCCTGGGCTGCAAGGTTGGTTCAACATCCACAAATTAATTAATGTGTACAATACATTAATAAAAGAAAGAACAAAAACCATATGATCCTCTCAATAGATACAGAAAAAGCATTTGACAAAGTACAGCATCCTTTCTTGATTAAAACTCTTCAAAGTGTAGGGATAGAGGGTACATACCTCAAAACCATAAAAGCTATCTATGAAAAACCCACAGCGAATATCATTCTCCATGGGGAAAAACTGAGAGCTTTTCTGCTAAGGTCAGGAACACGGCAGGGATGTCCACTATCACCACTGCTATTCAACATAGTATTAGAAGTCCTAGCCACAGCAATCAGACAACAAAAAGAAATAAAAGGCATCCAAATCAGCAAAGAGTCAAACTCGGTCTTTGCAGATGATATGATACTTTATGTGGAAAACCCAAGAGACTCCACCCCAAAACTGCTAGAAGTCACAGGAATTCAGTAAAGTGGCAGGATATAAAATCAATGCACAGAAGTCAGTGGCATTCCTATACACCAACAACAAGACAGAAGAAAGAGAAATTAAGGAGTCGATCCCATTTACAATTGCACCCAAAACCATAAGATACCTAGGAATAAATCTCACCAAAGAGGCAAAGGATCTGTACTCAGAAAACTATAAAATACTCATGAAAGGAATTGAGGAAAACACAAAGAAATGGAAAAATGCTCCATACTCATGGATTGGAAGAACATATATTGTGAAGATGTCAATGCTACCTAGAGCAATCTACACATTTAATGCAATCCCTATCAAAATACCATCAACTTTTTTCAAAGAAATGGAACAAATAATCCTAAAACTTGTATGGAACCAGAAAAGTCCCCCAAATAGCCAGAGGAATGTTGAAAAAGAAAAGCAAAGCTGGTAGCATCACAATTCCGGCCCTCAAGCTCTATTACAAAGCTGTCATCATCAAGACAGTATGGTACTGGCACAAAAACAGACACATAGATCAATGGAACAGAATAGAGAGCCCAGAAATGGACCCTCAACTCTAGGGTCAACTAATCTTCAACAAAGCAGGAAAGAATGTCCAATGGAAAAAAGACAGTGTCTTCAACAAATGGTGTTGGGAAAATTGGACAGCCATAGCAGAAGAATGAAACTGGACCATTTCCTTACACCACACACAAAAATAGACTCAAAATGGATGAAAGACCTAAATGTGAGACAGGACTCCATCAAAATCCTAGAGGAGAATACAGGCAGCACTACCTCTTCGACCTCAGCCGAAGCAACTTCTTCCTAGAAACATCGCCAAAGGCAAGGGAAGCAAGGGCAAAAATGAACTATTGGGACTTCATCAAGATAAAAAGCTTTTGCACAGCAAAGAAACAGTCAAAAAAGCAAAAGACAACCAACAGAATGGGAGAAGATATTTGCAAATGACACTTCAGATAAAGGACTAGTATCCAAAATCTATAAAGAACTTATCAAACTCAACAGCCAAAGAACAAATGATCCAATCAAGAAATAGGCAGAAGACATGAACAGATATTTTTCCAAAGAAGACATCCAAATGGCCAACAGACACATGAAAAAGTGCTCAACATCACTTGGCATCAGGGAAATCCAAATCAAAACCTCAATGAGATACCACCTCACACCAGTCAGAATGGCAAAAATGAACAAGTCAGGAAACGACAGATGTTGGCGGGATTCTGGAGAAAGGGGAACCCTTCTACACTGTTGGTGGGAATGCAAGGTGGTGCAGCCACTCTGGAAAACAATATGGAGGTTCCTCAAAAAGTTTAAGATAGAGCTACCCCTACGATCCAGCAATTGCACTACTGGGTATTTACCCCAAAGATACAAACATAGTGATCTGAAGGGGTATGTGCACCCCAATGTTTCTAGCATAATAGCCAAATTTTGGAAAGAGCCAAGATGTCCATCAACAGATGAATGGATAAAGAAGATGTGGTATATATATACAATGGAGTATTATGCAGCCGTCAGAAAAAAAAAAGAAAGAAATCTTGCCATTTGCAAGAACATGGATGGAACTAGAGGGTATTATGCTAAGCGAAATAAGTCAATCAAAGAAAGACCAGTATCATATGATCTCACCGATATGAGGAATTCTTAATCTCAGGAAACAAACTGAGGGTTGCTGGAGTGGTGGGGGGTGGGAGGGATGGAGTGGCTGGGTGATAGACATTGTGGAGGGTGTGTGCTATGGTGAACGCTGTGAATTGTGTAAGACTGTTGAATTACAGACCTGTACCTCTGAAACAAATAATACATTATATGTTTAAAAAAAAGGAAGAAGATAGTAGGAAGCGAAAAATAAAGGGGGGGAATCGGAGGGGTAGACAAACATGAGAGACTATGGATTCTGAGAAACAAACCAAAGGTTCTAGAGGGAAGGGGGCGGGGGATGGGTTAGCCCGGTGATGGGTATTAAGGAGGGCACATATTGAATGGAGCACTGGTGTTATTCACAAACAATGAATCATGGAACACTGCATCAAAAACCAATGATGTAATGTATGGTGATTAACATAACATAATAAAAAAAGATAGATGATAGATGATAAATCAATAAAACAGAATATTATTCAGCTTTAAAAAGGAAGGAAATCCTGCCATTGTGACAATATGGATGAATCTGGAGGACATTAAGCTAAGTGAAATAAACCAGAAATAAAAAGACAAATACTGCATTGTATTTGTGAAATCTAAAAAAAAAAAAAAAAAAAAACAACCCTCATGCTCACAGAAAAAGAGAGGAGAATGGTGATCGCCAGATTGCCAGGGCCTGGGACATGGGAAGGGAAAATGGGGAAGGTTGGTAAAAGGGTACAAACTTTTATTTATTTATTTATTTATTTTTTAAAGATTTCATTTATTTATTTGACAGAGAGAGAGGGAACACAAGCAGGGGAGTGGGAGAGTGAGAAGCAGGCTTCCCGCGGAGCAGGGAGCCCGATGCGGGGCTTGATCCCAGGACCCCGAGATCACGACAGGAGCTGAAGGCAGTTGCTTAAGCGACTGAACCACCCAGGCGCCCCCAAACTTTTAGTTATAAGATATATAAGGTCTGAGAATGTATAACATAGTGACTATAGCTGATAACACTATATTATATAGTTGAAGTTTGCTAAGAGAATAGAACTAAAGTGTTATCACACACACAAAAAAAGGTTAAATATGTGATTTGATGGATGCATTGAATAACTCAGTTATGGAATCTATTGACACACATATATGTACATATATTGAAACACCATGTTTTACACTTTATATATATTACAACTTTATCAGTTATACTTCAGTAAAGTTGAAAAAAAAAGGCAACTATAAGTTTTGTGGTGATGTGACTGCTATTCTTTCCTTCTTTTTTTTTTTTTTAAGATTTTATTTATTTATTTGAGACAGAGAGAATGAGAGACAGAGAGCACGAGAGGGAGGAGGGTCAGAGGAAGAAGCAGACTCCCCGCCAAGCAGGGAGCCCGATGCGGGACTCGATCCCGGGACTCCAGGATCATGACCTGAGCCGAAGGCAGTCGCTTAACCAACTGAGCCACCCAGGCGCCCTATTCTTTCCTTCTCATAACACTTTTCAATACTCCAAACTGGGGTCATGACCCTTGACCTAAAGTAGGCCAATCATAACTTCTTAATACTCTGACTTAGTGACTAAAATAAGGAATGTGTTAGTGACTAAAGTTTTAACAACCTAAAACATTTTGTTTCCTGAGATTTTCTGAATCTGAAATGCAAAATTATTTTCTTTTTAACTTCTTCCTTATTTCCTTCTTGTCTCAAAGAAGGTATGTTGTATGTAAACTTGAAGATTCCAGCAGTTACATTTATTTCCACCTGATTTGAAAAAAATTAAGCCAAAAGGCAGATAGAAGCAGAGAAGAAAAATAAAGATGGTACTTGAGACTTTTTTTCAAATCATTCAGAAGCCAGTGACATTGTGCCTCTCCCAATGTGTAGGGCGGGATTATTACATGTACTATAAATTAGCACTACTTTTCATTTTGTTTGGTTAACTTGCATTTCCAACTTTTGGGAAAAGTCTTGATACAGATGCTTATGTCTGGAGTACAGCATTATGAAAAATAGAACTAAAATATGATACTGCCTGACTCAAGTTAGGATAGGAATAGTGAAGGAACTCTCCATGGCAGGCCAAGTAAGACTTTCCTGTTAGGTCACAGTAAAGCACACTTTGAATTATTGCCCATTACCTTAGGATTTTGACCACATTCTTACAATAGAAAAGGTTATAGACACAGGAAGATGTTGACTACTTCTTACAGCAGTTAGTATATATATAATACATATATATTTGTTGAACTTGGCCCCTTGGTATAAAGAAAGGATATAACTTTGTTAGGAGAGGACTTTTCTGAATATAACCTTGGTCCAAAACTAACAAAATTTAAGAAACCAAGTGCTGTCCCACTTTGCAAAAGGAAAATTTCTGTCCCTTGCTGAAGGGATTATACAAACAAGTAATGGGCATAGTCTAAAATAAACAGAAAAGTGGGGGAGTTTTTGTGTGCCCATCCAGGTCCCTGTTTGGCATCCTTTCCTGATGTTATTCATCATAAAGAAAAATCATATAGGACATAACCTGAGGCCAAAATTAGATATCTATAAAGCTGTAAGACAGAAGGACATAAAATGAGAGCTAGTATAACTATAGTAAAGTTCTCGCAGCTGAGAGTAATGAAAATGATTTTCAAGGACCAGGTCATTATTCAAAGAAAAAAAAAGATCCTAATAAATAAGATTCTGAAATTGGTACTAGTGAAGAGTGCTCATTTCTGAAATGAAAGAACAGCTAAATGTATTAAGACAACTGTATTGCTGGAAATATCTCAATGAGCTAGTGATTTTTATACTGCTAAAGTAATTTCTGAAATGTTGTAAAGCAGACCAACTTTTACAAAGTTCTCCTATAGTCCCTAGTCTCAGGTATCACCACGGAGAGCTATAAACAGGGAAATCTCTTGCGAGCATAATCAGGGTCAGTCAGATTTGCAGTCCAGGGATTCTACTCCACTACCAATGAAGCACCTGTATACTTCTCCTGTAGTCTACATTGCCACAGATTGGCTCAGTGTCTGTTATTTGATGCTTGTCAATTTTTTTAAAAAAAATTTAAATGAACTTTTCCAGTATTATGTCAATTTCCTTCACCATTGTATATATTTTTTTAGCCTGAAAGATACATATCATGAAAAAGTACATCAGAAATTGAGAAAAATGGTATCAGCTGGAGCTCTTAGAATGTAGAGTGTAATGTTTCCTGACATTGCTTTGAACTGTAGAGCTGAATATGAAATTAGCTATCTCCTATTGGGAAATCTGTTGGTACATTTGCATATATGTATTTGATTGATTTATAATATTAAGAGAGGGAAAGTTTTGAATTACAGATATGTAAACAAGCTCATAATATGAGACAAATGCATTTTTTGTACCTGTGATTGGCAACTAATGTGTTTGTGGAAAGGGGAAAGGGGGGGCACTGGTACTCAACATAAATAAGCATGCTTAACTTATTCACAATGATTCTCCCCAGGGGCTATGCATGTGCAGTTCTATACTTGTTTATCTCTATCATCTATCTATCTATCTATCTATCTATCTATCTATCTATCTATCATCTATCTATCTATCATCTATCCCAATGTATCCCCACCTCTGGTAGTACGGTAACATGCTCAATACTTTCTTAATAACTGACTAAATAGATCTTGCTTCCTTTGACTATTATACCTTTGCATCACTGATTTCTCATATGCAGAATTTATTACCATTCCTCAAATCTTAGTGCAATGTTTAATACTCTAGAAAAATCTAACTTTCAGAAATGAACCTATTTGCTCAATTTCTTTAGCACCCTCTATACATTCTTGTAAAAAAAATGGTTGATTTATGGTTAAACTATTGTCCCTTGGGTTCCTGTTTAGCATAAGCTTCTAAAAGACTATATATTCTTTTTTTTTTATTATTTTTTTTTAAATATTTATTAGACAGAGAGAGAGACAGCGAGAGAAGGAACACAAGCGGGGGGAGTGGGAGAGGGAGAAGCAGGCCTCCCACGGAACAGGGAGCCCGATGTGGGGCTCGATCTCAGGACCCTGGGGTCATGACCTGAACCTAAGGCAGACGCTTAACGACTGAGCCACCCAGGCGCCCCGACTAACTACATATTCTTATCTTGTATATTCAGTCAACACAAAGTCTGGCATAAAAGGCACTAAAATTATCTGTTATATCACATTTCCCATAAGTGAAGTGTTAGTGTCCAACAAATGGGACGAATATATAAAGACATAAAAATACATTGATCAAAATTAATTCTATTGCATTTTTTAACAGAAGTCATACATAACGCATTGATATTAGTACTGGCTTCAGAAATGAAATTATTTCTTATGTATGTATAGAGAGACAGAGATAGAGATAGAGATAATGGAAGTGATAATTTAAGAAAAACAGATACAAAGACACTTATATACCTATTTTCATTCAGCATATTTATTTATTCCAAAAAAATGTACCTCAACTAAATTTACTAACTTGTAGGACTTATTATTTCAAGGATGCAATATTCTGGGGAAAAATATTTAGTATAGAAAATATTTTTACTAAAATATTAATTACTTTTGTTCTTTGAAAGTCAGAAAGTTGAAAAAATAAAACTACTTTTCCAAGGAAAGATTAAATGAATATAACAAAATATCATTCAAATACATTTATCACTGTAGTACTACTCCAGACTAGAGATCTAAGGGGGAAAAACAAGTCTTGACTAGTGCCTTTGAAGCTTATTTGCAACAAATCATTCCTCCTGGCATGAATTGATTCTAATTAGTTGTGACATGGGTCAACAACTCCAGTGCTTTTATTAATATTTCTTCATATAAATGTGGTCTTTTTATTCTTTCTTAGTATGAAGGTATTAGCTATAAAATATATTCATGAATTTGATGTATATTTATTGGAAAAAAATATCATTCTTAGGCACATCCAGGAGACGTTTGCTGTATTATCAGTTGCCACATTATATATAGGCACTCTTAATGTTAAAGTCTTCTGTTATGATAGGGCAGTTGTAGTACATTAAGTCTGATATACATGCTGATAAAATAAAGAACCAAATGTATTAAATCATTTATGGAACAAACCAGGATATGCATAGATAAAATAAATAAAAAATATTGCCTTTAAAGCACTTATTACAAATTGATTCTATGTTCTGACAAACATGAGAATTACAAAGATAAAACAGTCATAGCATCACACTAATCACCTAAATAAATAAAATAATCCTATTAAATTTGAGACAATTCCTTTAAAATGTGTGCCTCAAAATTTCAAACCCTTAAATTTTAGTATCATATATTAACCACATAGAAATACAACTTCAGTATAAAACCTTTCTTAGGAAGATTTGATTTTTAAAAATAGTTTATTCACATAAAAGAGAGTTGGTATAGCTTAAGACCATAATTACATTAAGAAATATGTATTCAACCACTACTATATGTAATGTACTGTCCTAAATGTTGTAGATATTTTATCATAGTCTTTTTGCTTTCATATTAGGAGCCTATCTATTAATATTTATTGCTCAGCATGTGCAAATAAGAATGTTTTACATAAATATTTATAAACAATGTTTAATGAGGATCTTTAAATACACATTTGTCCCAGTGAGTCACCTACATATAAAGCTAAAGCCAGTCAGTGTACTGCCTCATTTTAAGAATATGTTGTAGCTTACTCAAATTTATTGACATTCTGGTTTTCTTTTAATCAGAAGTACAAGTGTTATCAGTAACTAATATATGATATTATAGAAACTTGGAAGTTACTAAGTGGACTGTTTTAATTTATAATGTATATTTATATATTAGCAAAACAGTGCACATATTGAAAATAATTTTTATGCTATTTTCTTTGTCTCTAATGAAACTGATAAAACTTCCTAAAAAGAAACTGTAAAACTACATCTATTTCTATATTAAATCACTCAATGTCTCATGACTTTCAATAACTGTGACCTGAATTATTCTGCTGTATTTACATAGAGTACAATCTAGGTGATTAAATGCTCATTTTTTAACATTATTTACAATGTGCTTAATTTTTTAAAGTGTTACTTCTTTGGTATTGATAAGATGTTAATAGAAACCACTGTGGAGAAAACTGTAAAGACATTAATGATGATATGTGCTTTAACAACAATCAGTACATATTTAGATGTTAACCTCTGTATTGAAAGATAATGTTATAAGACTTTTCATGGCTGTGTAATATTCCAGCATTTGACTCGTGCATGTGTGTGTGTGTGTGTGTGTGTGTGTGTGTTACATCTTCTTTATGCATTCATCTATTGATAGGCAGTTAGTTTGCTTTCATATCTTGGCTATTGTAAATGATGCTGTGATAAACATAGAGGTACATACATCTTTTCAACTTAGTGTTGTCATTTTCTTTGAGTAAGTACCCAATAGTGGAATTATTGGATCATATTCCATTTCTATTTTTATTTTTTTGAGGAAACTCCATAGTGTTTTCCACAGTGGCTATACCAATTTGCATTCCCACCAAGAGTGCACAAGTGTTCCTTTTTCTCCACTTCCTCAATAGCACTTGTTTCTTTTTTTTTTCTTTTCTTTTCTTTTCTTTTTTTTTTTTAGTTCCACATTTTTAGTTAAATATTTAAATTCCAGTTAGTTAACATATAGTGTAATATTAGTTTCAGAAGTAGAATTTAGTGATCCATCACTTACATACAACACCAAGTGCTCATCACAAGTGCCCTCTGTAATACCCATCACCCATTTAACCCATCCCCTCCAGCAACCCTCAGTTTGTTCTCTACAGTTAAGAGAATATTTCTTGGTTTGACTCTCTCTCTCTCTTTTTTTCCACTATGTTCACCTGTTTTGTTTCTTAAATTCCAAATATTAGTGCAATCATAGGGTGTTTGTCTTTCTCTGACTGACTTACTTCACTTAGCATAATACTCTCTAGCTTGATGCATGTCATTGCAAATGGTCAGATTTCATTCTTTTTCATGGCTGAGTAATATTCCATTGTTTTTATATACCACCTGCTCTTTATCCATTCATCAGTTGAAGGACATTTGGGTTCTTTCTATAATTTGGCTATTCATGATATAAACATTGGGGTGCACGTATCCCTTTGAATCGGTGTTTTTGTATCCTTTGGTAAAAACCTAGTAGATCATTGGGCATTTCCATTTTTAACTTTTGGAGGAACCTCCATCCTGTATTCCAGAGTGGCTGCACCAGATTGCACCCATCAACAGTGCAAGAGGGTTCTCCTTTCTCTGCAGACTCCCCAACATCTGCTGTTTTCTGTGTTAATTTTAGCTATTCTGACAGGTATGAGGTGATATCTCATTGTAGTTTTTATTTGTATTTCCCTGATGATAGGGATGTTGAGCATCTTTTCATGTGTCTGGTACCATCTGGATATCTTCTTTGAAAAAATATCTATTCATGTCTTCTGCCCATTTCTTATTTGGGTTGTTTGTTTTTTGGGTGTTGAGTTTGGTAAGTTCTTTATAGATTTTGGATAGTAACCCTTTATCACATATGTCATTTGCAAATATCTTCTCCCATTCTGAAGGTTGCCTTTTAGTTTTGTTGATTGTTTCCCTTGTTGTGCAGAATCTTTTTATCTTGATGAACCCTATAGTTTTCAGTTTTGTTTTCCTTGCCTCTGGCAACATGTCTAGTAAGAAGTTGCTTTCAGCCGAGTTCAAAGAGGTTGCTGCCTGTGTTCTCCTCTAGAAATTTGGTGGTGTTCTGTCTCACATTTAGGTCTGTCATCTATTTTGAATTTATTTTTGTGTATGATGTAAGAAAGTGATCCAGTTTCATTGTCCTGCATGTTGCTTTCCAGTTTTCCCAACACCATTTGTTGAAGAGACTGTCTTTTTTCTGTTGGATATTCTTTCCTGATTTATTGAAGATTAGTTGACCGTATAATTGTAGATCCACTTGTAGGTGTTCTGCTCTGTTCCATTGATCTATATGTCTGTTTTTATGCCAGTACCATACTGTCTTGATCAATACAGCTTTGTAATATATCTTGAAGTCCAGAAATATGATGTCTCCAGCTTTGCTTTTCTTTTTTAAGATCGATTTGACTATTCAGGGTCTTCTGTTGTTCCATGCAAATTTTGAATTGTTTGTTCTAGCTCTGTGAAAAATGCTCTTGGTATTTTGAAAAGGGATTGCATTAAATGTGTAGACATGTTTTGAGTAATGTAGACATGTTAACAATATATTTTCTTCCAATCCGTGAGCATGGGATGTTTTTCCAATTCTTTGTGTTATCTTCAATTTCTTTCATAAGTGTTCTGTAGTTTTCAGAGTACAGATCTTATAACTTTTTGGTTAGGTTTACTCCAAGGTTAATCTTATGGGTTTTGGTGCAATTGTAAATGGGATTAATTCCTTGATTTCTCTTTCTGCTAATTCATTATTTGTGTATAGAAATGCAGCAGATTTCTGTATGTTGATTTTGTATCATGAAAGTTTACTGAATTTGTGTCAGTTCTAGCAATTTTTTGGTGGAATCTTTTGGGTTTTCTACAGAGTATCATGTCATCAGTGAATAGTGAAAGTTTGACTTCTTCCTTGTTGATTTGCATACCTTTTATTTCTTTTTGTTATCTGATTGCTGAGGCAAGGACTTCCAATACTATGTTAAATAACAGTGGTGAGAGTGAACATTCCTGTCTTTTTCTTGACCATTGAGGAACAGCTCGCACTGAGGATGATATTAGCTGTGGTTCTTTCATAGAAGGCCTTTATGATATGGGATGTGTTCCCTCTATCCCTACTTTGTTGAGGGTTTTTATCAAGAATGCATGCTGTACTTTGTCAAATGATTTTTCCACATTATTCGAGGGTCATATGGTTCTTATCCTTTTTTTTATTATGTGTTGTATCATGTTGATTAATTTGCAAGTATTAAACCACACTCTCAACTCAGAAATAAATCCCACTTGATCATGGTGAATGATTCTTTTAATATACTGTTGGATTTGATCTGCTAGTATTTTGTTGAGAATTTTTGCATCCATGTTCATCAGGGATATTGGCCCATAATTCTCTTTTTTAGTAAGGTCTTTGTCTGGTTTTGGAATCAAGTTAATGTTGGCCTTGTAAAATGAGTTTGGAAGTTTTCCTTCCATTTCTATTTCTTGGAACAGGTTGAGGAGAATAAGTATTAACTCCTCTTTAAATGTCTGATAGAATTCCCCTGGGAAGTCATCTAGCCCTGGACTTTTGTGTGTGGGGAGATTTTTGATTACTGATTCAATGTCTTGCTGGCTATGGGTCTGTTCAAATTTGCTATTTCTTCCTGTTTCAGTTTTGGTAGTTTGTATGTTTCTAGGAATTTATCTATTTCTTCCAGGTTGCCCAATTTAGTGGTATATAATTTTTCATTATATTCTCTTGTAATTGTTTGTATTTCTGTGGTGTTGGCTATGATCTCTCCTCTTTCATTCATGATTTTATTGATTGGGTCCTTTCTCTTTTCAATAAGTCTGGTTAGAGGTTTATCAATTTTATTATTTCTTTCAAAGCTCCTGGTGTCATTGATCTCTTCTACTGGGGTTTTTTGTTTCTGTATCATTTATTTCTGCTCTAATCTTTATTATTTTCCTTCTTCTGCTGGCTTTAGGCTTTATTTGCCATTCCTTTTCTAGCTCCTTTAGGTGTAGGTTAGGTTGCATATTTGAGATTTTTCTTGCTTCTTGAGGTAGGCCTGTATTGCTATCACTTCCCTCTTATCACTGCCTTTGCTGCATCCCAAAAGTTTTAGACCTTCATGTGCTCATTTCATTTTTTTCCAAGTATTTTTGTTGTTTTTGTTTCTTCTTAATTTTCTGGTTGACCTGTTCATTCTTTAGTAGGATGTTCTTTAGCCTCCATGTATTTGTGATCTTTCCAAATTTTTTCTTGTGGTTGACTTCAAGTTTCATAGCCTTGTGGTCTGAAAATATGCATGGTATGATCTCAGTCTTTTTGTACTTTTTGAAGCCTGATTTGTGTCCTTGTATGTGATGCTTTCTGGAGAATGTCCCATGTGAACTTGAAAACAATGTGTATTCTGCTGCTTTAGGATGAAATGTTCTGAATATATCTGTTAAGTCCATCAGGTCCAGTGTGTCATTCAAAGCCATTGTTTCTTTGTTGATCTTCTACTTAGAGGATCTGTCCATGCCTATAAGTGGAGTGTTGAAGTCCCTTACTATTATCATACTATTATCAATGAGTTCCTTTATGTTTGTTATTAATTTAATTAATTATTAATTTTGGTGCTCCCAAGTTGGAGGCATAAATATTTACAACTCTAAGATCATCTTGGTGGATAGACTCCTTTACTATGATATAGTGCCCTTCTTCATCTCTTATTACAGTCTTTGGTTTAAAACCTAATTTGTCTGATATAAGTATGGCTATTCAGGCTTTTTTTGACTCCCATTAGCTGATAAATGGTTCCCCATCCCTCACTTTCAATCTACAGGTATCTTCAGGTCTAAAGTGAGTCTTTTGTAGGCAGCATATAGATGTGTCCTGTTTTGTTTTTGTTTTTGTTTTTGTTTTGTTTCCAATTCTGATACCCTATATCTTTTGATTTGAGCATTTGGTTCACTTACATCCAGAGTGATTATTGATAGATAAGAATTTAGTGCAATTGCATTACTTGTTATGTTGTTGTTTTTGGAGATTTTCTCTTTTCCCTTCTAGTCTTTGTCACTTTTGGTCTTTTTCTCCCACTTAAAGAATCCCCTTTAATATTTCTTGCAGGGCTGGTTTAGTGGTCATAACCTCTTTTAGTTTCTGTTTGTCTGGGAATCTATCTCTCCTTCTGTTCTGAATGATAGCCTTGATAGAAAGAGTATACTTGGCTGCATATTTTTCCCATTGGCACATTGAATATATCATGCCAGTCCATTCTTACCTGCCATGTTTCTGTGGAGAATCTGCTGCTAACCTTATTTGTCTTGCCTTGTAGGTTAGGGACTTCTTTTATCTTGCTGCTGTTAGGATTTTTTCTTTATCTCTGTATTTTACAAATTTAACTATGGTATTTCTTGGTGTTGGCCTCCTTTTGTTAATTTTTATGGGAGTGCTCTCTGCCTCCTGGATTTGGATGTCTGTTTCCTTCCCCAGATTAGGGAAGTTTTCAGGTCTAATTTCCTCAGGTAAACCTTCTGCCCCTTTTTCCCTCTCTTCTTCTTCTGGGACTCCTATGATTTGAAAGTTCTTACACTTGGTAGAGTCACTGAGTTCCCTGAGTCTACATTCATGATACAATATTTTTTCTTGCCTTCTTCTTTTCTAGTTTCATTATTTTCCATCATTTTATCTTCTATGTCACTTAACTGTTCCTCTACTTCTTCCATCCTTGTCAGTATATCCAGTTGGTTTTGCATCTTGGTTATAGTATTTTTTTATTTCAGCCTGACTAGTTTTTAGGTCTTTTATCACTGTGGTGAGGGACTCCCTGGTGTTTTTTTTTTTTTTTTTTTTTAAGCCGAGCTAGTATCCTTATGGTTGTTGCTTTAAATTCTGAGTCAGGCATATTACTTATATCTGTTTTGATTTAATCCCTTGCTATGCCTTGTCTTGTTCTTTCTTTTGGGATAAATTCCTCCATCTTGGATTTTGTCTACATATTAGGAAAGCCTGTCATGTTTCCTACTCCTGAGAGTAATGGCTTTATGAAGAACAGGTCATATCCTGTCGAGAGCCTGGCACTTCAGGAACTCTCTCTCATGTATGCAGTGTGCACTCTACTGCTGTATTTTGGCTGGTCTTTTCTTCAGGTCAGGCCTTTGCAGAGTTTCTCCTTGCTTGCAATGGGGAGTGTTTGGACCTTGGCCAGACTGTGGTGATTTTTAACTAGGTGTGCTGTGGTCTCTCTGTTAAAAGAGACCTGATGCTATTTCCACTAGACCTGAAGCTTTGCAGAGCTCTGTGTTCAGTAGATGTGGTGCATGTGTGGTGTTTGTGCTGGTCTTCTAGGGAGGGACCTTCTGCTCTGGTTCTCAGGCAGACTTGTAGGACAAAATCAATACCAATAGGGGTATTGGGAGTGGTGTCTGGGGGTGGAGATCTTGGTGTAAGTGATTTAGGTAACCATAGTTGGTGCTGTGCTGCTTAGTGAAGTTAGTTTTTCCTGATAGGTGGCAGAGGGAAATAACTCCCACTGGTTCTTTTGTTCCTGGAGAGGCAATGCCACCTCTCCCAGGTATGCTCTGGGGAGGGGGAAACATCTCTCCCACTGTATCCCAGGGCATTCTCAGATCACACAATCTACCCCAGGTTATTGCCTTCCTTCTCCACAGGAATACTGAAGCACCCTCAGGGCTCCATGCTGGGTATCATGGACCTCTGTAATTCCAGTATCTGAGCCCTCTTGTTTGTCAAAACTCATGAAAATCAGCACCTCTTGTTTTCCCAGTCAGTGGTTTGGGGACATGTTTTCCTTGGCAATCCCCTGTGTGCCCCTCCTTCTCTCAATCTGCCTCTCTTTCTCACTCTCTGTCTCTCTTTCTCTTGCCTCTCTCTCTTACTTACCTTTGTGCCAGGACTCCCCCAACCCCCACCACAGCACCCACATTCCATTTCTCCCGCAAACCACATCTCCACACCCCCTACCTTCCATAGTGTGGCCTCCTCTCTCTCTCTGGTTGTGCACTTTGTTCTGGTAGTCTTCAGATTGATTTCTTGGGTATTGAGAATTATTTGGCATTTATCTAGCTGTTTGAGGGATGAGGCAAACCTAGGGTCTTCCTACTACTCCACCATCCCTAGAGCTTTTTCTGATAAATCAATACTTGTTATTTCTTGTCTTTTTTGTTTTAGCTATTCTGACAGGTGTGTGGTAATATCTCATTGTGGTTTTGATTTGCATTCTCTGATGATGAGTGATGTTTAGCATTTTTCATGTGTCTGTTAGCTGTCTGGATGTCTTCTTTGAAGAAATGTTTGTTCATGTCTTCTGCTCATTTCTTAACTGGATTATTTGGGGTTTAGGTGTTGATAAATTCTTTATAGATAAATGTCAAGTCAGGGAAAAAACCATGAGAAACTCTTAATTACAGGAAAAAAACTGAGGGTTGCTGGAGGGGAGGTGGTTGGAGGGATGAGGTAAATGGGTGATGGGCATTAAGGAGGACACGTGATGTGATGAGCACTGGGTGTTATACACAACTAATAAACTATTGAACACTGTATCTTAAACTAATGATATATGTACCATATTTTGGCTAATTGAATTTAAATTAAAAAATGAAAAAATAAAAATGGGCAAAAACTTGAACAGGCAATTTAAAAAAAGTAATGTCTAAATAGTCAATGTAGTAATGAAGTTTTCAATCTTATTTCTCTTTTTTTAAAGTTTTTATTTATTTATTTATTTATTTATTTATGAGAGAGAGAGAGCACAAGCGGGAGTAGTGGCAGGCAGAAGGAGAAGCAGGCTCCCCACTGAACAGGGAGCCTGATGCAAGACTCAATCCCAGGACCCTGGGATCATGACCTGAGCCAAAGGCTGATGCTTAACTGAATGAGCCACCTAGGTGTCCCTGAACCTTATTTCTCAAACACAAATTTAAACCACAGTAGGATACCTTCATAGATATACTAGCCTTTAGTAAAAACTAAAAGAGAGAAATTATTAAGAGTTAGCAATTGTGGAGCTGTTAGAATTTTTATTCACTGCTGGTGATATTGTAAATGCATATATCTACATTGGAAAATAATTTGACAGAATTTACATATTGAAAATAAGGATATTTTATGAATCCTCAATTCTATTATAAGGTATATAATTCACAGAATTGTAATTGTAAGTCCACCCAAGTACATGGTTAATAATGTTTGCATAATATTCTTAGTATTAGTACCAATCTGAGAACAACAAAAACTGGAAATGATATCAATCAATCATAAAATTGTTAACTAAATTGTAGTACATTCATGCAATAGAATACCGTATCAAATCAGTGAAATGAATGAATATCTATTGCATGCAACAATACAAATATCACAAATATATTGAGCAAATGAAGGCAAGCAAAAGAAGGCATACCATATATTCTTTGTGTGTAGAATCCAGAAATAAACAAAAATACTCTGTGATAACAAAATCATAATAATGATTAACTTTGGAGAAGGAACATTAGCTGGGAGGAGCCCAAGGAGGCTTTTAAGGTGTTCTTAATGTTCTATTTTTCTGATCAGAATGGTGGCTATCAGATGTGTTCATTTTGTGAATATTCATCAGGGTGTATGCTTATGATTTGTGTTCTTTTCCCTATGTATAGTTGCTTTAATAAAAGATTTACAAGACCTCATGGACATTAGGAAAAGTTGATTTAATTGGATGCAAGGATACAAATTTGTAAATGTCATTTATAAGAATTCAATAAAGATAAATGAATAAATTTTCAATATTAAGGGTATGAAAAATAAAAACAGAGGAGGTAAAATTCAGAGCAGATATTAATTATTTAGAAGATATAAAACAAAAAAGTATAGATATATAATTCAAGATTTCATTTTTTTTGAAATGAACTATAACAAAGTTAATAAAGTACAAGCAGGCAGCACAAAGAATTATAAAGGGGAACTTGAAGCAGAGATAAAAGAGATGAAAGGTTACAGTTGTTAATGTCAATACATTTAAAATTATTGACTGTAGATAATTTTATAAATTTAGATTTATAAATTTATAAAATTTATAAATTTATAAAATTATAAAATTATAAAAGTGGACCCAAGATGACACAGAAAACCTCAATAAAAAATACTTAATGTCATAAAGGAGAAAAAACCCTCAAAGAATTAGCCTTTTAGACCTGGCACAGGGCCCCAAAGCATTATTAATATATAATTACTCCTATGTAAAAATGCTATTAGAGAATAGAAAAAAAAGGATTTTGCCAAATTATCTTGTACAACTAGATTAACTTCATGCCAAAACCTAAAAAAAGAACCAAATGACTCATTTAATATAAAAATATATTTTTTTAGTCTAAAAAATTATAGCAATGAGTTATATATGTTGAATTTCACAGTATACAAGAATTGCTCCACCTTCAGAAGCCTACTATCAAAATTTATCACACTGTGAGGTCAACTGAGAAAAATACAGATTAAATCTAGTAAGAATATACTATATATTTCTAAAATTAACTTTTTGAAAAAAAGACTTTAATTTATTTGACAGAGAGAGAAAGAGCACAAGCAGGGGGAATGGCAGAGGGAGAGGGAGAAGCAGAATCCCCGCTGAGCAGGGAGCCTGATTTAAGGCTTAATCCCAGGGCCCTGGGATCATGCCCTGAACCCAAGGCAGATGCTTAACCGACTGAGCCACACAGGCACCCCTAAAATTAACTTCTTATGAAAAAGTATTAATGAATGTAAAATAAAATATTGTGTATTTAAGAGGATAAGTAGAGACTATCTGAAATCAAACATCAGTGAAAATCACAGTGAAATAATAGATTTTCCCATAATAATTTCGTATAAGATACAATGAAAAATTTGGGGTTTTTAACTAGTACAGTAAGAGAAGATAAACTCTAAAGAAGACAATATTTATAATCACTTTTAACAAGGAAATAAAATTGAAACAAGTTATACTTTGCAAGAAATTTATATGGAAGAATGCCATGTACATGTAAACATACAAAATCTGAATTTTCTTATAAAAAAGCAATAAAATGTTATAGTGCATGGAGCCCTAAAAGGTTCAATTTCATAATAGCAAAATATATAAATCATATGGTGTGTTTTTTTAAAAAAGAGATTGTTTTTTAATAAAGAGAACAACCTGGTCCATGCATGGGAAACCTAACTAGATGTGGGTTTACAAAAGGATTGTTCTCTTTCCCTTCATAATACAGATTATATGATCTTAAACAAAATAATGGTATTGTTGAAATTGCTCATTTTATTAATTTTATATAGTATAAGGTAAAAAATGTCAAATACAATGTTGAATAAGGACGAATAAAAAATTTATAAGCAGATATTCATGTTTATGAAGCAAACATATTCAAACAGAGCAACCTTAAAGGAAATGAAACAAAATAGATTAAATTTTTGATGATAATTAAATATAAATGTTAATGTTTTAGAAAGAATTTCTCTTAAATGATTGTCTTTTTTAATTAGTTAAAAACTCATGGGGTGCCTAGGAGGCTCAGTCAATAAGCGTCTACCTTAGGCTCAGGTCATGATCTCAGGGTCCTGGGATCCAGCCCCATGTCAGGCTCCCTGTTCAGCAGAGAGTCGGCTTCTGCCCTTCCACTCTGCTCCTGCTCTCTCTCTCTCTTGCTTACACACGTGCTCTCTCTCTCAAATAAATAAAATCTTTTTTAGAAACACAAATTTTTTGGATTTGTTGCTGGAATGAGACAGATTTCATCATAAATTTTCCTTTTTTTCTTTTCTATACATATAAATCATGAGAAACTTTCTCATATAAAAGGATGAATAGATAGATAAAATAGATAAATAGGATAAGTAGATAAGGTAGAATGAAACTTTTTTTTTCAATTCTCTAGATTCTATTAATCAAATTTGAGTACGTATTTTTAAATTAACTGATCATGCTTTTGTTCATTATTCAAATATATTTGTTTAGATGATTTTCAGATATTTTCATTTTGGGTTATCTGCTTTTACAAATTCTATAGATTTACTTTATTAAGCCATATTTATGTATATTATTGCCAGAAATAGTTCTGTTTAAGTGATTAAAAATCTTATCATTTCATAAATACAATCACAGTACTTGCCAGATGGTCTCATCTTTTCATTTCAAATAAACTATGGCATGATTTTTGTGAGCATTCAATTGAAACGTGTACAAAATGAGCCGCCGTCAACAGTATCAAAAGATACTACTCTTCATATCTTTCAAATATATTCACAAAGCCACAATCACTTTATAAATGGTATTTGTCACTTTAAATTCTTTTAATAAATTTAGGTGTCCAGTCTTAATGAGAGCGATAGTTTTACCTGACAGAGAAGGAAACAAAAAACTTCTAGAAACATAGAAAAATCATTATTTATAGTAAACTTAAAATCTATTATTTTTGCCACTTATGTTTAATTTAGTTACCTAAAAATAAAAATAACAAACTCTGAAAATGTCAGGTGGTGTTCACAAACTTCAAAATTCTTGTCTTTCATTGCTATAATTTTTGAGTTTTTCTTTCTTCATGTGTATAGATTTGAATTGGTTCTTAACTTCAAAAAAAAAAAATCCTGCCATTTATATTCTTTAAGTAAACTATTCTGAACACTTTTTCAGTGTATTCTTTTTTCTTTTGCAGTATGAATATAAATATTTATCACTTAGTTCCGTGTTAAAAATATTAAAATATGTTTTTATCTGCATATGAGATTACCCACTACCATTTCCACACTACGGGTGATCTGGATAGTCTACTAGTCACAGAAATAAATACATGTGTTTATGACAGAGACTGATTTCCTCATTCCATCTTAGATAATCCTTGTCCCTGTGGACCAGCACAGTGCCCAACTATCACCTAGCATTGACCATTTCCCCTTATAGCTAAGAAGGGTCTTATTGTAAACATCTGGCCAACCTAATTCTAGTATACTGGGCAGGATTTCTGGTAAAGCACTTATAACAAAGGGCTGATTCTGTTGCTGTGTATCCTTATGTTCTTTGTTTATTTATATTGGTTCCTGCTTGGAATTTTGATATGCTGGCTGGATCTCTAAACTTTTTTATAATTATGAGTATGAGGATCACCAAGAAGTATAGTGGAAAATTAGAAAATCTCAAGAATGTGATCATATCTCATGATAGTACAGATATGCTCAAGTCCAGAACTTACTTTCCAATCTAGAAAAACAAGCATCTATCATGGCTACAGCCACTATTTTGATAATTTTTGTTATAATCCATTTTATTTCTTTTTTGAACCAAGATTAATATTGTCTATAGATTTATATGGAGGTTACTATTTGTTTTTAAAATATCTTTTTAAAAAATGATCAATAGCGGAACTTTAATCATGCAAGCAAAAATGCATAAGTATGTGTCTGTGTGTCTGTATGGTTGTGTGTGTGTGTAAATTACATTAATGTAATTGTAGAACAAGTATGTAACAAAGTAGAATATCTTGAAAGACTAATGGTTTCAGCGTAGAACTTGGAATCCCAGTGCAATCCCAGAAATCCAAAAATATTAAAGTAGTAGTTTAGAAACAAGTGAGCAGTTCAGTGGCACAGAACCCAAATGAATATATTTTGATTTAATAGAGATAAAGTCTTTAATATATTAAAATGGTGGCACAGAGTTAGTAACATGAATCTAACGTGGTAATAAATGATGCTGAGATAAATAATGTTTGGGAATAGTAAAGTGAAGTCAAGGCTTAGTCTCAAACCACATATAGAAAATGGCTCCAGATTATTTAAAATTTTGAATGTAAAAGTAAAATTTTAGAAGAGAATATTGAGAAATTTTTTAAGTGGGAAATAGCTTTATTTTTCCTTCTTAGCACAGAAATGCACACAATATCATGAAAGCAAAAAACTTAATATGGTAACATTACACTTAATGATGTAATTCTTCTCCACTTGCATGGCCATTTTCAACTTAGTAATAGTCATCTTTATTTACTTGGATGATTGCTGTACTTAGAACAATTTTTGTCTAATTTCATAGGTGTACTCTTGTTGAAAACTAAAATTAGATCTTTCCTATTTTTTTCAATATCTCTGTTTATTAGCATTGATTTATTATTATTAGATATTATTTTTATAATTATGGGCATTATAAATTATTGCAGACATTTTGGACCTTTATTATAAACTACATTATTACAACAGACATTATTTCAGTCATAATCTTTTTTCATTTGTGATTTTATCTATTGACTTATATTTTTAGAAGGATATCTGTACTTGTCTGGTGTGGGACGGAAAATGGATTCTCTCTGATATTCTGTATGTCTCCAGATATTTTAGTTCCAGATTAGTGGAGAATATACTTTCAGATTTATTATAGTTTAAATTTTCAGATGGAGCAATCCACCCACATGCTAAGGAGAGATGCAGGGCTTGACACAATCAGGCAGCAGGAATTTTCATAGCTATTTCTACCAACATCCCCATAACAACCTCCACCATGCTGATAACTAATGCTACTATTAATGCTGCTACAGCAGCAACAAAAATATCATGTAGTAAGCACTTATTATAAAAAGACATTCTTCTTAGTACCCTCCAAGCATAAAGACTTTAATTCTAATCCAGTGGTCTCAACACTGCTTGCACATTAGAATTTCCCAGGGAGAATACCAGTGCCTGTGCTGCCTCTTAGACAATCAAATGAGAATTTCTGGGGAATAGCATCTTTGAAAACTAATGCCTAGTGATTCTAATATACTCAACCATGATTAATATCCTCTTGAAAAGTTACTATTATTCTCATTTTATACTTCAAGATAATAAGGCCTAAGGAGGACCCTCAAGAGCATAAATGGTTTGTGCAAGATGATAGCGTTTGTAAACAGGAGGGCAGCCTTCTCATTCCTCTTTGACCCTGCAGTAAGACTCCTAACCACTAGATTGTATCATCACTTTGTGTGTTTTGCAGCAAAGATTATTTATTAAACTCTACTGGTGTCCATGTCCATCATCTGGTGTGCTCATCTGTGTTGTGATTTAGGTGTAAGTACCAAACCGAGTTCCCCATCCTATTACCTTGCCTAAAGGATCTGAATTGGAGATATCTTTATTTTATCTCCTGCCTTCCCCATATCCCCACGCCCCCAAAGGTCAGCCCAGACTCAACTATCATCCTCCATATGATGTGGGTATTAGTAGTATTGAGAATGAAACCATTACTTAATATCTAAAATAAAATTGAATTATTGTCTTCACTTATGTAAGGGAGATAGCCTGGGCAGGTATGGTTTCATTAAGCAGAGCAAACTTCTAGTCTTCATTGAATTTTTAGAAAGCATTCCTTTTGAGGTTCTTTTAGTTACAGAGTCAAGGAGACAGGAGTGAGTTGATATCAGCCTTACAAACTAAATCATGCATCTTCTGCCAAACTGGCTAATTTTCAAAAAGGTGTGTGTGGTAGGGGAGCTACCACTGATTGGTTAGCTTTCAGCTCTGTGTTTACTAAAGTCAGTTGTCATTGATTGTTCAGAGAGGTTTTTTTTTTTTTTTTTTTTTAAGATTTTATTTATTTATTTGACAGAGAGAGACACAGCGAGAGAGGGAACACAAGCAGGGGGAGTGGGAGAGGGAGAAGCAGGCTCCCCGCAGAGCAGGGAGCCCGATGTGGGACTCGATCCCAGGACCCTGGGATCATGACCTGAGCCGAAGGCAGTCGCTCAACCGACTGAGCCACCCAGGCGCCCTGTTCAGAGAGGTTTTTAAATTAGTTCTGCTGTTGATATGTTACCAGTACGATAAAATATTCAGTCCTTTCTTAAGAGCAGGGTACCTTTCAATTCTCAGTAAAATTCACCTAGGATATCTTCTTCAGTTTACTTTTAAAAGGATATAACTGTCTTCCACAGAGGCAATTAATCAGGTCACATCTACATGACATTTTGGAAAATTCATATTTCTTTTTATGTAAGTGATGTTTTTCTTAAGACTTCACAATAAACTTTTTAAAATATTTAGTAACCTTACCTTGAGCCCAAGTTTTAAAGTCAGACACCTTCATTCAAATGTTAGTTCCACCACTTACTGGATTGGAATCAGGGGGGACATCCATTAATCTCGGAGTATATAATAACTATAAAATGGGGATAATAATGCCAGACTCAAGCTTGTTGTGATTATTAAATCAAATGACATAGTATTGTAAACTGATTAGAAATATGTTACAATATTTTGTTTATTTTTAGCTTAATATTGAAAATGCTGTATTTTAATTTATAATTTCTTATGTACCTCAAAGTCAGAAACAATTTCAAGTTTGTTTTTATAATTTCTCATATATTAGTTGTTTATTAGTATTTTTATACTAAGAGGCATTAGGATTTTTTTTGAAAGATTTTATTTATGGGCGCCTGGGTGGCTCAGTTGGTTAAGTGACTGCCTTCGGCTCAGGTCATGATCCTGGAGTCCCGGGATCGAGTCCCGCATCGGGCTCCTTGCTCAGCAGGGAGTCTGCTTCTCCCTCTGACCCTCCCCCTCTCATGCTCTCTCTCTCTATCTCATTCTCTCTCTCACATAAATAAATAAAATCTTAAAAAAAAAAAGATTTTATTTATTTATTTGTCAGAGAGACAGAAAGCACAAGCAGGGGGATCAGCAGGCAGAGGGAGGGAGAAGCAGGATACCCACTGAGCAAGGAGCCCGATGCAGGACTCAATCCCAGGACCCTGGGATCATGACCTGAGCTGAAAGCAGATGCTTAACCTACTGAGCCACCTAGGCATCCGAGGCATTAGGATTTTTAATAGTTATTTTAAAATAACTAGATTTTATGCTTAAATATGTATTAAGAAGACTGTATACTAGAAGCTCATTGAATAAAACTACTCAATCAAATATTTATTGAACATCATAGCTGAAGTTACCCATAAAGAGCATATCGACCTTGAAATTTTTATACTAATAAACATAAATGGAAATTATCTTCATTAGAATATAAATCTGAAAAATATTAATGGTGGTAGGAATAATAATAAGTAATAATATCTGGGGTCAGTTTTTGAGAATTTACCATCCCAGTCACTATTCTATATTTGCATTATCTTATTTTATCCTCACACTAAAAATATCATATAAATACACTTACCCCAATTTACCTGTAATGAAAATGTGTTACAGAGATTATAAAATTTGTGCAAAATCTTATGGTTATTAAGGGATGAAGTCCAGCATTTATAATAGACTTAAATTGTTTGGCTATAAATTATATGTTCTTATCCACCCCTGAGATTTTTAGTTTTTTCTCTTTTGATTTGTTCTTAGCTTGGTTTTTCTCATTAAAAATTGGGCCAAAATATATTTTTATTACCTTGGAGAGATCCCAGTCTTTCATGTCCACATGACAACAATCTAATAATGCCAAGTTATTACCTGGATTTGAGTCATATTGTCTCATGTGCATAGAGTTAAGAATCTTTATTCACCCTTTTAGAGAAGAACAAATTCAAAATGAGAAAGGGCTATTTCTCTTAAGAAGAGAACCTCCTGCCCCAAACCACCAACCTAAACGACACATTCTCACCCTGGAAGCATCACCATTTTTAATTTTGAAACATCAAAGTACTCATTATGCCTGGAGACCTTGGGGAAACCTTGGTACCTCTGGGCTAGAGATAAGATTGTTACTGTATTATCTTCCCCAAATTATTCAAGCAATGCTTTAGTTTTCCTATTCTGTAAAGAACAATGTGGCATCAGCATTCTTCTGCTTAGTGGCTATTATATATCAACACTTTACAGATGGTTTGGAGAGGAGTGCAAATTAGTGTTTATGAGCTTTTATGTATTGAAGGTCTCTGTGTGTGTGTGTGTGTTTGATGGCAATGTTTGAACATGATTGCATTATTTGAAAAACTGCTTTGCATGGTGATTATTTCAGCTGTTGATATATCTAAGTCACATTACATTATTGGACATTCAACAGTGAACTAATCTATGGAATTTTATAGGATATAGGAAAGATTTTAAATCTGTTATTCATTTTTACATTTCTAAATGTAATTGTCTGAAAATTAGTTTTGTTACATGATTTTCATCAAATAACTTGAAAGTTTGTTTATGTCTTTGTTCAGCATTGAAGTAGTTTTTTTATAAGTTATCGTTTCCCAATACCTTGGAAAGCTGAGACCAATTTTTTATGAATACAGTATTTGTTTAACATAAATCTCAGTTTCATTTTTGGTGTTTAGTATCTTTTGTATTTTTTCAAATGGTTGGTTAATATAAATTTCTAAAGTATTTGTATAGTAATTTTACTAGGAGTCTTATGCTTTGTTCTTTCTATATTGATGAAACATTATAAGTAAACATTTAAAAACTGGAACATAATTACTGATATTGTACCTAAAATATTTAGGGTTTGAATGACTCTGCTTTTCATGGTTTATCTAATAATATGGTTTGAACATTTATTTTACCAATTAGGCACTCATACATTTTAAATTTTTGTAACTTTTAGTTTATGATTTTGTAAGATTGTGTATAATTCCATTTAAAACATTTCAGTTAATTCAAGTTGTTTACATTGGAGACTATTTTCTTTAATCCATGATACTAAAATAATTTTCAGACAACAAACTAATATTTTAAATAAAATTGAAAGAGTTAATTTTCACTTTGAGGGGTATTTACTATTTACAAAATGCTAATGAAAATACTACTGGTTATTGAGATGATTTTTAAGATTCTAAGGTAATAAAGGTTAGTAGAGGATGGAAATGTTCCAATAAGGGAGAAAGGACAATTACCATACAGAGAGTTAGTGATCAATGTATATGTGTCGGCTTGATATTCATTTGTCCTTTTACCTATTCATGAGATATCTGTAAAATATAAGGTGACATATTAATAATTACAAATAAATAATCTGACCTAAACTATGGAATCATTTGATATTTGAATAACTAATATTTAAGCTGATGTATGAGTAATGAATTTTAGATTAGTGAAGAATAAAGAACCGCTTTCAAAGAATACTTACCTGGGTATAAGTAACATTCTTCCAATTAGAATTTGTATCTCAATTCTTTTCTTTCCTCTCTACCTAACATGTTTAGTGTTCTTTATCGTCAAACAATGAACACTTCTCCTGAAGAACTCTACTCAGTTATCTACTGACTCATTTCCTTGTTGCTTTTAACAGCAAAATATTCATGTCTAAATATCATCCTTTTACTCAGGACCTCTCTATTTGAATCTTTAGTGTATTGCATACGTGTGTAAAATTGTTTATATTTTATCTGTTTTTTTAGCTTAAATATAGGTTTCATGAGAATATGGACTTTGTTTCTGTCTTGCTCTATTCAACGATATTGACACTAGAAGAGTGCATATTAAGTGACAGTCATTATGTTAATGTTGATCAGAAGAAACAGGGAATACATGTATGACAATACAAATGTGAGGAAGCAGTTTCCAAACAAGGTAGAACAGCGTTGCTCCTTTTAGTGGTGTTAGCTTTAGATATAAGGGCTAAACTTGTCTCACAGAGACACAGAATGATTCAATGTTTGTTAGGACTAGTAGTTTTGGCGGTTCTCTTGTGGGAGTTTGCTATCTTCTATTTTCATGGTTTATAAGAGGTAAGGACATTTGCTATGTGTGGCATGTTGTTCATATACCACATGACATAATACTGAATAATGTTCAAAAGTGATGAATTATGGCATTAAGTAACTCTTAGATGAATAATTCACCAGTCATTTAATCTCACAGAATATGACTTTTATTGATAAACTCTAAACAAGTCATTATACTTTTCTTTCAGGAAATATTTTTCCCCAAACATGCATTCTTATTTTTTAAGTCATGTGGCTCCACTTCATCTCATTTTTTTTGGTAACTTCAAATTTTTATTTAAATTCCAGTTAGTTAATGTAAAGTGTAATATTAGTTTGAGGAGTAGAATTTAGTGATTCATCACTTAATATATAACACCTGGTGCTTATCAAAAATGCCCTCCTTTATACCCATCACCCATTTAGCCCATCCCCCCCCACTTACCCTCCAGCAACTCTCAGTTTGTTCTCTATCATTAAGAGTCTGTTTTATGGTTTGCCTCTCTCTTTCCCCCACTATGTTCATCACTTTATCTCATTTTAGATCTTTCTTTTCCTGCAACCACCTCCATGTTTCATTTACTGTTATAGCTACACATTTATATCTGTTAAGACCACATCTGGTTCTTGAGCATAAAAAGTACTGGTAAAATTGGTAGATAATTTCTTTTACACATTTCAAATTCTTAGTAACATGGGGAGGCTAAGATGTGCATAAAGCAATTGACAACATTCAGTTATATGAGAAATACTTACTTTACTGTTGCTGTATAGTACAAGCACTGAATTAAACCATGGGCATCCAAACCTGAATAAGGCAGGATCTTTCGTTCTCAAGAAGGTAAATTATCTAGTGGGGTAGACAAACATCATGAAACAATTTAATAAATGCTAACACATGTATAACACAAAGAATATAACAGAGGAGAAGATGAAAACACTGTTGTAAATGTGAATGTTTAATGTATATGAATGAGTAGGATTTCCCCAGCAGAAAATATTAGGAAGGGCTACCTGGTGCAAGAAGATATCAACACTTGCAGAAGCACAAAACCATGAATACTAGTGTCATCTTATGAAAACAATTAAAAACTTCCCCAGTATTCGTGTCTCATTGGATATGTAAAATTGAAGAAGTAACTTTCAGATTGATTGAATAGATGTTAATAATAACCCAAATAGGAAATACTAAAGAAGATCAAATAGATATGTGTCAGAAGATTATGTGTAAATAATATGTTGAATTAGATGTATTTGAGAGAATGTATTCACTTCTTTTTCAACAACAACAAAAATATGTATTCTAGAGGTGATAAGATATAAAGGAAAGTTGGTCCCACTGAAGTATAGCACATTTCTTCATTTAACCATTCCTCTGTTACCATTTAAGATAGACCATGAGATAGTTTGTCTTGTTTTAATTGGATTTTGAGAGAGAAATCTTTTTTATTGGGAAAAGATGGGGAAAATTTGGGAATTTTTAAGTGTCTATGGTTTCTTCCAATCTCTCATAATCTTAAGGAGACCTGTAATATATTATTAATCAAGAAAAATCTCTTGATTTATTACATTTATGTCAGAGTAGTGTTATTTTATAGGTAATCTTCAAAGGTTTTTCAATAAATATCAAAACAATTATTGCTTATATTAAAGATAAGGATGAATGTGTACTTAAAAAAAAGAATGATATGGAAAGTGTTACCCAAACAATTGTATAAATGAGCACCATATTCATTCTGGTATAATATTGTAAGTCAAATCACAAACATAGATATATGGAAGCACACTATGAGGGTAAGAAAAAAAATGCAGTAACTGCATATTAGAAACAAAAAGAAAACAAAGAAATAGGCAAACTCACTTACTAATAGGAATTCCAAATAAGCATTTTAAGATGTTAAAGAATGCTAAAACTTCCAATAGTTATTTGCCCATATTCATATAAGGAGAAAGTAAAACCAATTGCTAAAATTCCAAGTCCTAAAAAATGACTTCACATAATTGAAATCCTAAGGATTTAAAAAGGCTCTTCAGCTTAAAATTGGAGAAATTACTGAAACATCTGTAGATTTATTAATAACAGAGGGTTGGGGGAAAAAGAAGCAGTGATCAGAAGAATTGCCATGTTATTAAATTAAGCAAAGATTTACCAAGAGGTTGTAAAATGCAGGGCAGTATAAAGATCCAGTTATAAAGCTTCTGTTTTTAGCAAAATTCTAGATGAAATCCAGATAAGGAAGTCATGTAACTATACTGAGGATCAGATTGCTCATTGCCTATATGAGAAAAAAATCCTCAAGCAAACATTTAGTTTACAGTGGTACCAAATTGGTGGGGGACACGTGAGGACTAGCCGCTTCTCCTTCAAGGAAGGACTCTGCCTGGCTACCAGGATAGTGCGGTCAGTCAGGCAGTGTCCAGCTCTTAGTTTCACTGCAAAGTGCCTCCTTGTCCCTTCCAGAGTCAGCTCACAACTAGTGGCAAAGAAAAGCTTGGAAATTTCAAAGATATGTGGGATATTCTGACAGGAGAGTCCAAGTTCCCATCATGTGGATGGAGGCTCAGTCAGACCTGAATTGCTGTGTGTCTTCTTCCTGTGCTCAGTGCTACATCTCCTATCATTTCATGGGTGTTTATTACTAATGTATGCTTTTGCTTCAATTACCCTTTCAGCCTCTGCTTCCAAAGAACCTTACAGGCAACAATTGGTAATATACTCAGGTCTTGACAGATTCTCAAACAGGTCTAGCATGCTGCTACTTCATGGCCTTTGATCTAAGTAAGACCTTCACTGTTCACTGTACCTAAAATGCAATGCATTCCAGACCTCTCTATCTCTCTTTTTTGCTGTTTTTTTCTTAGGATTTCTTTCCATCCAGTCCACTATATTTTTAATAGTTTGTCTTTTAAATCATCATTTTTCTCTCAATAGAATGCTAGTCTCACGAGGACATGGATTTCTATTTATTTTTTGAATTGACATATTCTCTAAGCCATGAATGGGGCCTAGAACATGATTAGTACTTATTATTTGTTGTTTGAGTAAATATTAAAACCTGAAAGTACCCAAAGTCCATTGAATATTACCAGTATAGTTCCATTATAATGAGAAAAAGAACACAGGAAAAACTAGAAAGCCAAGCCATATATTTTTTACTTACTTTAATATATGTAAACACCATAAAAATACGATAATTATTGACATGAGATGCTAGATATTGTTTTCCTTGATATGAAAGGGATACTTTCTTGGAAAGGAGAATATGAGGGCCTCAGTTATTCCCATACCAGCACTGTTCTATTTTAAAAGTTTATTTATGGAAAATTATTACTTGCTTTATTATGATTACCCTGGGGTTATACAATTACCAGAAAGATGAACCTGGTTCAGTTCTGCCCCGGGTAGGCAAATATAAATACGTTATTAAAGGTTGTTTGATAATAATGAACATACCCTATGAAAGAGATCAGCTCAGATAATACTAAAATCTCTATTGTTCTATATATAGGGCATATATTTTAATTTATAATGTGGCTTTTATTATTTTTGTGATTTTCTTTTACTTGGCAGTTAGGTTGTTTAAAATTGTATCCATCAGGGGCGACTGGGTGGCTCAGTCGTTAAGTGTCTGCCTTCGGCTCAGGTCATGATCCCACGGTCCTGGGATTGAGCCCCGCATTGGGCTCCCTGCTCTGCAGGAAGCCTGCTTCTCCCTCTCCCACTCCCCCTGCTTGTGTTCTCTCTCTTGTTGTCTCTCTCTCTGTCAAATAAATAAATAAAATCTTTAAAAAAATAAATAAATAAAAATAAAAATAAAATTGTATCCATCAAACACTACTAAGTGCTAAAACTTTGAAATGTGAATAAATCTAGTAGGGACAATTGAATTTCTCTCTCTAAATGTAATGAGATCTTGATTTACCTAACGAGAAATCATACTTTACACTCGAATGCATTGAAATACAAGAATCATTGTTTTCTTTTGATATAGAATTTTATCCAAGAATAATTTTCACCACTTTTTCCATTGAATCAAATATGTTGTAGTACTTACTTTTACGTATGGGACAACTATATAATCATTGGCTAGAACTTTGATAAAGAGCTTCCAGGATAAACGATTCTGTCTGTGGATTTACAGGACACAAATGCTTTGAGCAATGCTATCTTTGCACTGCAGACACTAGCTAGTTCAATCTCAGTGGCAAAGTGTGTGAGAGGATAGACTGGATAAAAAGGTAATATCCTCCCTAACTTAATCAGTCTTCCATGGTGAGCGGCTAAGCTTGCAACTGCTATTCAGAAAGATGTTTATTAAGGTTTCTGAAGCGTCCTTCACCTTGCAGGAGACAGGCCAGTTTATCGGACTGCTTAAATTAACAAGCAGGATGTTCTTTGCAATACCTTGTACTGAAGTTCGGCATACTTATTCTCTGCCAGCCAGGAACTGTAGTCTGATAGTGAAATATGTTTTTTTATATGTGAAACTCAGGGTCAATTTTATGTTTTAATTTGTAAAAGTACACTGGAAGTACGGAATGCTGAGGTTACTTTAGGGGTTAAGTTTTTAAAATATGGCTCTAAAACCAGGGACAAGTGCAAAAGGATTTGGGTATTTGTTAAACCTGATTTATGTTTAAAGGAAATATCAAGAAGGACATATCAATCAGCATTACTCTAAAATATATAGGATAGCACTGTTTGGGATATGAAATGTCATCCTTTGGGGAATTAAACTTTATGAATGTATATCTAAGTGCAGACGTGTTTACAAAGAGGAAATGAGGGAGTAACTAAAGGATCAGTTTTCAAAATATAACATTAAGCAACTTTTTGTTGTTTTATTTGAAATAAGATATAGTATTATTATAATTGCCCTTACAGAGCCAAGTCAAGAATCTGTCCTAAGCTTTCCCTCCAGTGACTGTGTTAAGAGTGTGGTACTCTTCCACCACCTCTCCATTCATTTCACAGTTTTACCCTAAACATGACACTGGCACTGTGGGAGTATAGAAAAGGAGAATGATGCATGCATTCTGTTCCAATGAGTCTAAGAATGGAGTTAAGAAGATTATCCGTCTCCATTCTCCCAGAAAATTGACCTCTTAACTTACTGACTTCCTCACCAGTAAAATTAGAGTAACAATAGCTAAAAGCCCTGTCAAGAATCAATTTTAGATCAATTTTGCCTGCTTTCCCTTCTTTTCATCTTTTTGTTTTCAAAGTAAAGCAAAGTAAATATATTTGTCTCTGATAACAGGTAGATTTAATAGAAATGGTAGAATATGTGGATTTGGTTGACAGTACAATTTTGCTTATATTATAATTATTTTTATTTCAAGTTTTTATTTAAATTCCAGTTAGTTAACATATAGTATAATATTAGTTTCAGGAGTAAAATTTACAGATCTATCACTTACATACCACACCGAGTGCTCATCACAATTGCCCTCCTTTATACCCATCACCTATTTAACCCATCCCCCCTCCAACCTCCCCTCCAGCAACCCTAAGTTTGTTCTCTATAGTTAAGAGTCTCTTTTATGGTTTGCCTCTGTCTTTTTTTTCCCCTTTGTTCATCAATTTTGTTTCTTAAATTCCACATATGAGTGAAATCATACGGTATTTGTCTTTCTCTGACTGACTTACTTCACTTAGCAAAATACTCTCTAGTTCCAACAATGTCATTGTAAATGGCAAGATTTCATTCTTTTGATGGCTGGGTAATATTCCATTGTGTATATATATTCCATATGTGTACCACTTCTTCTTTATTCATTCATCAGTCAATGGACATTTCAGCTCTTTCCATAATTTGGCTATTGTTGATAATGCTGCTATAAACATATAAACATCAGGGTACATGTGCCCCTTCTAATCAGTGTTTTTGTATCCTTTGGGTAAATACCTAGTAGTGCAATTACTGGATCATAGGGAAGTTCTATTTTTAACTTTCTGAGGAAACTTCTTACTGTTTTACAGAGTAGTTTCACCAGTTTACATTCCCACCAAGAGTTCAAGACGGTTCCCCTTTCTCTGTATCCTTGCCAACATCTGTTTTCTGTGTTAATTTTAGCCATTCTGACAGGTGTGAGGTGATATCTCATTGTAGTTTCAATTTGTATTTCCTGATGATGAATGATGTTGAGCATACTTTCATGTGTACGTTAGCCATTTGAATGTCTTCTTTGGAAAAATGTCTATTCATGCCGTCTGCCCATTTCTTAACTGGATTATTTGGTTTTTGGGTGTTGAGTTTGATAAGTTCTTTATAGATTTTGGATAGTAACCCTATATCATATATGTCATTTGCAAATATCTTCTCCCATTCCAAAGGTTGCCTTTCAGTTTTGTTGATTGTTGTCTTCATTGTGCAGAACCTTTTTATCTTGATTTTCACTTTTGTTTTTCTTGCCTGCAGATACATATCGAGTAAGAAGTTGCTACTATCAGAGAGGTTATGGCCTGTGTTCTCCTCTAGGAATTTGATGGGTTCCTATCTCACATTTGGATCTTTCAATCATTTTGAATTTATGTTTGTGCATGGTGTAAGAAAGTGGTCTAGTTTCATTCTTTTGCGTGTTGCTGTCCACTTTTCCCAATGCCATTTGTTGAAGAGACTTTTTTCCATTGGATATTCTTTCCTGCTTTGTTGAAGATTAGTTGACCATATAGTTGTGGATCCATTTCTGGGTGTTTATTCTATTCCATTGATCTATGTGTTTGTTTTTGTGCCAGTACTATACTGTCTTGGTCACTATAGCTTTGTAGTATAACTTGAAGTCTGGAAATGTGATGCCTCCAGCTTTGCTTTTCTTTTTCAAGATTGCTTTGGCTATTCCAGGTCTTTTGTGGTTTCATACAAACTTTTGGATTGTTTGTCCTAGCTCTGTGAAAAATGCTGGTGGTATTTTGATAGTGATTACATTAAATATATAGATTGCTTCAGGCAGTATAGACATGGTAACAATATTTTTTCTTCCAATCCATGAGCATGGGATGTTTTTCCATTTCTTTGTGTCATCTTCAATTTCTTTCAAGGCATTCTATAGCTTTCAGAGTACAGATCTTGTTACTTTTTGGTTGGATTTATTCTTAGGTTTTTGGTGCAGTTGTAAATGGGATCAATTCCTTGATTTCTCTTTCTGCTAATTCATTATTTGTGTATAGAAATGCAACAGATTTCTGTATGTTGATTTTGTATCATGCAAATTTACTGAATTTGTGTATCAGTTCTAGCAAATTTTTGGTGGAGTCCTTTGGGTTTTCAACATAGCGTATCATGTTGTCAGTGAATAGTGAAAGTTTGATTGGGGCGCCTGGGTGGCTCAGTCGTTAAGGGTCTGCCTTCGGCTCAGGTCATGATTCCAGGGTCCTGGGATCGAGCCCCGCATTGGGCTCCCTGCTCGGCCGGGAGCCTGCTTCTCCCTCTCCCACGCCCCCTGCTTATGTTCCCCTCTCTCGCTGTGTCTCTCTCTGTCAAATAAATAAAATCTTTAAAAAAAAATAGTGAAAGTTTGACTTCTTCCTTGTTGATTTGCATACCTTTTATTTCCTTTTGTTGTCTGATTGCTGAGGCAAGGACTTCCAATACTATGTTAAGTAACAGTGATGAGAGTGAACATCCCTGTCTTGTTCCTGACCATGGAGGAACAACTGTCATTGAGGATGATACTAACTGTGGTTCTTTCATAGAAGGCCTTTATGATGTGGAGATATGTTCCCTCTATCCCTGCTTTGTTGAGGGTTTTTATCAAGAATGGGTGCTATACCTTCCACACTATTGAGAGGGTCATATCATTCTTATCCTTTCTTTTATCATGTGGTGTATCATGTTGATTGATTTGTAAATATTAAACCGTACTCTCAACTCAGAAATAAACCCCACTTGATCATGGTGAACGGTTCTTTTATTGTATTGTTGTATTTGATTTGCTAGTATTTTGTTGAGAATTTTTGCATCCATGTTCATCAGGGATATTGGCCCATAATTCTCTTTTTTAGTGAGGTCTTTGTCTGGTTTTGGAATCAAGTTAATGTTGGCCTTGTAAAATGAGTTTGGAAGTTTTCCTTCCATTTCTATTTCTTGGAACAGGTTGAGGAGAATAGGTATTAACTCCTCTTTAAATGTCTGATAGAATTCCCCTGGGAAGTCATCTAGCCCTGGACTTGTGTGTGGGGAGATTTTTGATTACTGATTCAATGTCTTGGCTGGCTATGGGTCTGTTCAAATTTGCTATTTCTTCCTGTTTCAGTTTTGGTAGTTTGTATGTTTCTAGGAATTTATCTATTTCTTCCAGGTTGCCCAATTTAGTGGTATATAATTTTTCATAATATTCTCTTGTAATTGTTTGTATTTCTGTGGTGTTGGCTATGATCTCTCCTCTTTCATTCATGATTTTATTGATTGGGTCCTTTCTCTTTTCTTTTTAATAAGTCTGGTTAGAGGTTTATCAATTTTATTATTTCTTTCAAAGCTCTTGGTGTCATTGATCTCTTCTACTGGGTTTTTTTTTTCTGTATCATTTATTTCTGCTCTAATCTTTATTATTTTCCTTCTTCTGCTGGCTTTAGGCTTTATTTGCCATTCCTTTTCTAGCTCCTTTAGGTGTAGGTTAGGTTGCATATTTGAGATTTTTCTTGCTTCTTGAGGTAGGCCTGTATTGCTATCACTTCCCTCTTATCATCGCCTTTGCTGCATCCCAAAAGTTTTGGACCTTCATGTGCTCATTTCATTTTTTTCCAAGTATTTTTTTGTTTGTTTCTTCTTAATTTCCTGGTTGACCTGTTCATTCTTTAGTAGGATGTTCTTTAGCCTCCATGTATTTGTGATCTTTCCAAATTTTTTCTTGTGGTTGACTTTAAGTTTCATAGCCTTGTGGTCTGAAAATACGCATGGTATGATCTCAGTCTTTTTGTACTTTTTGAAGCCTGATTTGTGTCCTTGTATGTGATGTTTTCTGGAGAATGTCCCACGTGAACTTGAAAACAATGTGTATTCTGCTGCTTTAGGATGAAATGTTCCGAATATATCTGTTAAGTCCATCGGGTCCAGTGTGTCATTCAAAGCCATTGTTTCTTTGTTGATCTTCTACTTAGAGGATCTGTCCATGACTGTAAGTGGGATGTTAAACTCCCTTACTATTATCGTATTATTATCAGTGAGTTCCTTTATGTTTGTAAATAATTTAATTATTAATTTTTGTGCTCCCAAGTTGGAGGCATAAATATTTACAATTGTATGATCATCTTGGTGGATATACTCCTTTACTATGATATAGTACCCTTCTTCATCTTTTTTCGCAGCCTTTGGTTTAAAATCTAGTTTTTCTAATATAAGTATGGCTATTCTGGCTTTATTTTTTTACTTCCATTAGTTGATAAATGGTTCCCCATCTCTCACTTTCAGTCTACAGGTGTCTTCAGGTCTAAAATGAGTCTTTTGTAAGGCAGCATATAATGTGTCTTGTTTTTTGTTTGTTTTTTTTTTAATCCATTTTGATACCTTATGTCTTTTGATTGGAGCATTTTGTCCATTTACATTGAGTGATTGTTGATAGATAAGAATTTAGTGCCATTGCATTACTTGTTAAGTTGTTTCTAGAGATTTCTCTTTTTCCTTCTAGCTTTTGTCACTTTTTGTCTCTCTCTCCCACTTGAAGAATCCCCTTTAATATTTCTTGCAGGGCTGGTTTAGTGGTTATGACCTCCTTTAGTTTCTTTTTGTCTGGGAAACTCCTTATCTCTCCTATTTTGAATGATAGCCTTCTTGACAGTGCATTTTTGGCTGCATTTATTTTTTTCCAGTTTTAGCATGTTGAATACATCTAGGCACTCCCTTCTGGCCTGTCCAGTTTCTGTGGAAAGATCTGCTGCTAATCTTATTTGTTTTGCCTTGTAAGTTAGGGACTTCTTTTATCTTGCTGCTGTTAGGATTTTTTCTGTGTCTCTGTATTTTGCAAATTTAACTATTACATGTCTTAGTGTTGGCCTGCTTTTGTTGATTTTGATGGATGTTCTCTGTGCCTCCTGAATTTGGATGTCTGTTTCCTTCCCCAGATTAGGGAAGTTTTCAGTTCTAATTTCCTCATATAAATCTCTTGCCCCTTTTTGCCTCTCTTCCTCTTCTGGGACTCCTATGATATGAATGTTATTATACTTTATGGAGTCACCAAGTTCCCTAAGTCTACATTGATGATATAATATTTTTCTTACCCTCTTCTTTTCAGCTTCATTATTTTCCATCATTTTATCTTCTATATCACTTATTCATTCCTCTGCTTTTTCCATCCTTGTTGTCATTATATCCAGTTGGTGTCACATCTCAATTATAGCATTTTTTAATTTCAGCCTGACTAGTTTTTAGGTCTTTTATCTCTGTGGTAAGGGACTCCCTGGTGTCCTCTATATTTTTCTCAAGCCCAGCTAGTATCCTTATGATTGTTGCTTTAAATTCTGAATCAGGCATATTACTTATATCTGTTTTGATTCAATCCCTTGCCATCACCTTTTCTTGTTCTTTCTTTTAGAATGAATTCCTTTTTCTTGGCATTTCGTCTAGGTCACTGTCTTCTGTGTGTTACAAAAACCTGTTATGTTTCCTGTTCCTGAGAATAACGGCTTTATGAAAAAGAGGTCATATCTTGTCCAGGGCCTGGTGCTTCAGGAACTGTCTCTCGTGTATGCTGTGTGCACTCTGCTGCTGTGTTTTGGCTAGTGTTTCCCTCAGGTCAGGCCTCTGCTGAGTTTCTCCTTGCTTGCAGTGGGGATTGTTTGGACCTTGGCCAGACTGTGGCGATTTTTACCTCAGTGTACTCTGGTCTGTTTGTTAAAAGAATCCTTATGCTATTTCCACTGGAGCTGAAGCTTTACAGAACTCTATGGTCAGTAAACGTGATGCCTGGGGGGAATTTTTCCTGGTCTTCTGAGCGAGGGGCCCTCTGCTCTGGTTGTCAGGCATACTTGTCCAAGAAAAGCAGCACCTTCAGATCACAGGGGGCGAGGACTTGGTGTAAGAGGCTTTAGGCTGCCACCGTTGGCGCTGTGCTGTTTACTGAAGTTATTTTATGCTGAGTGGCTGGGAGAGAGAAATGGCACCAGCCCTTCCCTCATCCCTGGAGAAGGGTGTTTGCACCAACTGCTATCTGGGAAGCCTTCCCAGAAGAGTGAACAATTTCCCCTCGTGTGTCCCAGGAGTCCCTCAGATCCCTGCCTTCATCCTGTCTGTGTTTGGCCCATCTAGGGGCCTTGCAGTGCAGTGTGCCTGGGTTCTATCCCAGGCAGGGCTGCAGAATTTTAAAACTCCAAACTTTAAGGACCTGGAGAGGAACAGACTCACGCTGGTCCTCTGGGGGAGGGTCTCACCATGCTGGGACTGATGCAGGTTTGTCCCAGAAGGGTAATCACACCAAATGGTTCGTATGTGGAGTTTGGAGTAAAGTGCAGCCAAAAGCTGGTGTCCAGATTAGCCACCCTCAGCTGCAGTCTCCATACCTATGCTGAGAGGCAGGGGAGGGTAATGGCACCTGCCAGCTCTTTTGTCCCCAGAGAGGCAGTGTCACTTCTCACAGATGTGCTCCGAGAAGGGGGAACCATCTCTCCCAGTGCATCCCAGGGGATCCTCAGATCCTGCTGTCTGCTCTTGGGCCTCTGCCCTCCTTCTCCATAGGAGCACTGCAGCACCATCAGGGCTCCACATTGACTATGCAGGAGACCTCTAAAACTCTAGTCTTTGACCTCCACTGGTTGTAAAATTCATGAAAATCAGCCCCTCTTATTTTCCCAGTCAATGGCTTTGGGCGTTTTCCTTGTGCAATCCCTTGTACACTCTTCCCTCTCTCTCTCTTTCTCCCTCTCTCTCCTGTCTCTGTGACTAGGGCTCCCTCCCCTCCACAGCACCCATGATCCATTTCTTCATCAGACCACATCTCTGACCTCTTACCTTCCACGATGTGGGTTCTTCTTTCCCTCTAGTTGTGCAGTTTGTTCTGTCAGTCCTCAAGTTGATTTCTTGGGTATTCAGAATGATTTGATATTTATCTAGCTAGCTATGTTGGAGGGCTGAGGCAAGCCTATGGTCCTCCTACTTTTCCATCTTAGCTCCTCCCTCCTCCTTTCCACCTTAAGCACATTGGTTAATTAATAAAGAGACCCTATTGTCAGGTAAAGCCAAAATTTGGGTGGAAAACTTAGGAAAAAGTTATTGTGCCTTCTCCTTAGGGAAACAATTTCTTGGATACAATACCAAAAGCAAGATCCAAAACAGAAAAGAATATGACAATTTAATACAATATCAAATTCCACTTAAAAACTTTTGCTCTTCAAAAGATATAATTAAAAATGGTAAAGAAAAAAGTGATTATTTTTTCTGGATAAAAGTTCTTTTATATGTTGTGCTTCACGGTAATATGTCTTTTTACTCTTCTAATTGAAACAACTATTAAGGCAAGTATTTATATTTACAAATAAACAGGTATGTTTAGATATTTTAAAAGTCATTTTTGTATAGTTGCTAACAGTGGAAATAGGCTAAGAATCTTGCTGTTCTAATACCTAGCGAATATAAATCATATTAAAATTATATTATGAATAAATATAATAATTAGGCTCAAAACAACCCATTATAAAATGCACATTTGCCAAAATATCAGTTTTAGCTACATTGATTAGTATCTGTATTTTTTTGCTCTTTGGAATAATTTCTATTACTGAGAGAATTACATTTTCCTGTTCTTTAATTCATATTTTTGAAGTAGGCAGTGAGAATTATTATGCCTCAATAGATGGAGAAACCTCCCTGAGAAAATTTCATGTTTATAGTCTTAGTTAGAGAAGTCATATATCCACATTTATAATATAAAGTGAGGTTTTATCTAAGATAAATGATTTTTATAGCAAGCCAATAATTTGCAAATAAGCATCAGAACTAAAATAAATAAAAATTTCAAAAAGGTATGTCTATTCTTAATACTGAAAAGTGTTTAGTTATATTTTCAAATAAGTTACAGGATTACGTATTGAAATATAACCTACAACACAACAGTTGCTAATTACGTAAATACATATTTAACTTCTGCATTCTCTTTTAAAATCTTCATATTTTGTGCATATTCTTATGAAATAAGATTTTTCAAATGTTGTAAAAAACAGAAAATAAAATTTTCCATAAGATTGAATCATAAAAATATACCATTTTATGGATTAATTTAAAGTAATAGCGTAGATTATTTTTATTTTTTTTTAAAGATTTTATTTATTTATTTGACACAGAGAGAGAGGGAACACAAGCGGGGGGGGGGGATCAGGAGAGGGAGAAGCAGGCTTCCCGCCAAGCAGGGAGCCCGATGCGGGGCTCGATCCCAGGACCCCAGGATCATGACCTGAGCTGAAGGCAGACGCTTAACGACTGAGCCACCCAGGCGCCCCAGCGTAGATTGTTTTTAGTTATCAGTATATTTCAGTTTTCTTCCAGGAATTACTCGAGAAGTACATATTCTTAATATAAATTGTGCACATTTCCTGCTTTAAAGAAAAATGATATTTCTTGACAAATTTTGATAATATATTTCTAGAAAGATGTTTGATTATTTTAAAATCCTGAAAGGACACACTCCTAAAAGAGCAAACACAGTATATACCTAAAACAGATGATAAGATAAAACCTGTATTTTTCTTGCTGAAACGTCTGTCTGGTATTTAAGAATTTTGTACAAAATATTTTTATTATTTTTACTTAACGAATCTTACTAGTTTTTATATGGAGAATGTCACATATATATTTAAGTTAAAAATAAATTTGATATGCAAAAGATTACCATAAATACAACAAAAGCCCCACCAAAAACATGATTAAAATAACATAAAAATCAAAGAATATCTAAGACCATGTTATCAAATTGATAAAAATTCACTTACAGTATACATCAAAAATTATTCATAGAATTATGAAAAAATGCAGGTGAGTAAAATATAGTTATAAATTGGAGCAAACTCAGGAGTGCAATATAAAAACAACCTTTGAATCAAGTAGGATAGCTGATGGCATTCAGATAATGAGTATGAAATAATGATACAGTTTATTCAAAGTCAGTCTGGAATCATGAGCTACTAAAATTTTATTGCTATGGTATCAGAATCACTATACCAAACTGATTATATACTTTTAAAAAATAGCTTATTCACTACCTTGATTCATAAATATTGTAAGTTGTGATATCTTCCTAGATATCTAACTTCTGTAGCATAGACATTTCTTATTGACATTCTGAATCGCTGCTACAGAGTGATGTAGGAAAAAATGAACACATATCATCAAATAAGATAAATAAAATAAGAAAATGATTAGATATTCCAGAATTGTTTGCTTTGAGTAATCCCAATATACATTTTGTGTTTTAATTAAAATGGTAAATGCAAATATTGTAAAATATTATATTATATTCTCTATGTGTTAGCATTTTGTTATTTGAAATCTGGTTCTATTCCCCAAATAATAATTTGGGTCTGGAAGTACAAGATTTTGATATTCCACATTCTGGAATAAATGCACATGATGGAAATAAGTTGATATTATGTGGTTTAGTTATTATAATTGAGGTTCCCAAGTCTAGAAGATGGTATATGAAAATGTGAGAATATAAGATTTTATTAATATGGTTCATATCCCTACTATCCATTCCTGAAATAGTTTATATCACATATATATCAATTTGTGTAATTGCATATGTTTATATACATGAGTATGTTTCATTTTAGTTTCAAAAAATTAGCCAAAAATAAACAATTTTAATCTACCTTCAAAAAATTTAACAACTTTAAAAATGACAAATCTATTAAACAATAAATCAGCATTTTTTATAGATATGCATTGAATCTCCATGAAGATTTTCTTGAAACTTCTTTCTGTTCACAAAATAGAACCAGTGCTTTCTCCTTCATAACCAACCATAATTCTCTTATAAATTTTATAATTCTTTATGTGCATAATTTTTTAATACCATGGGCCATGTTTCTATTATTTTGTAAATCCAGAGAATGACACTAAAATAGCCTCAATACAACATTGTTAACTAAGATAACAATATAAAATTTTGTTTGAATGTAACTTTTGGATAATTAGGGAGAACGCTATATGAATATCAGAGCAAGTACAAACAGTTGAAAATCAGATGGTGAGATTGGCACATTTTGTCTCAAATCCAATTGAATAAGTTCAAGTTTCCAGAAAAAATAAGAATAATGTTCAAAAGATATGGAAGTAAAAATATACCAGTGCCAATTTGACTCCTCACTAATCTAAGAATATAAAGGATTTTATGAAATCAGAGAACATCCTCTCTTTCAAATCAATATGTTTTTACTTTAAACTTTTTTTTGTAGTAACTTTAGATTTAATGAAAAGTTGCCAACAGCTGCAATAAATTACTGCATATCCTTTACCAGCCTTCCTGCATGTTAACATAAGTGTGCTACAATTACCAAACTAATAAGTTAACATTGGTACAATACCATTAATTAAACTACAGACTTTATTTGGATTTCACCAGAATTTCCTCCAGTGTAATTTTTTTCTAAGCCAGTATCCAATCCAGAATATAATGTCATACTTAGTTGTTATGTCACCTTAGTATCCTCCAGTCTATGACAGCTTCTTTGTCTTTTATTGTTTTCATGACCCTCACACTTTTGAATGGTGTAGGTTGAGTAGTCTGTAGAATTCCCTCTTCTTGGGTTTGCCTGATATTTTCTCATGATTAGACAGGGGTTATGGATTTTTTAAAATTTCACACAGGTGAAGTGCCCTTCTCTTTATACAAATGAGGGCATGATGTCAACATGAATTTTACTAGTGATGCTAACACTGATCATGATTAAGATTGTGTATAACATATTTCTGTTTTTCCCTTTCTGTACAATATTCATATCTATAATTTTTTCCCACTATATTTATTAGAAGTGTCTGGGTCACTCTTCAGGGGGTACCAATTAAGTTACAACAATGGGAAAGAGGAATATCAAAGAACAAAGAACAAAGAAAACAAATGTTAAAATATATATTAAAAATGTGAAAACAAACACTGGATTAATAAGTATTATTTGGGACACACCATAGAGACTATGTAAATATGCTGTTTCTTCTTAAAGTATCACCCAGTATTTATATTTTTTGTCTGGGTATAATATACTTTATTGATGTTACCAGACAAAGTAAGGTTCTTTAAGCTGCCCTCCTTCTTTAGGGTTCTAGGGTAGAAGGTAAAGATGGTAGAGTCTCAAGAGTGGTAAATGATTGAGGCAAGACCTCTCTCTTATGCTATCACTGTAGCTGGTTGGCCAGGAGTCTCTTATCTCCTAGAAGCCATCTGGATCTTGAGGTCCACCACCCTGTTGCTGTATCCAAACACCCATTATTATTTTTTTATTTTAATTCCAGTATAATTAACATATGTTAATTCCAAGTATACAATATAGTCATTCAACAATTCTATATATTACTCAGTGATCATCATGATAAGTGTCCTCATAGTCCCCTTCACCTATTTCATCCATCCCCTAACCTACCTCCCCTCTGGTAACCATCAGTTTATTCTCAATAGTTAAGAGTGTTTTTTGGTTTGTCTCTTTTTTTTCTTTGTTTTATTTCTTAAATTCCACATATGAGTGAAACCATATTGTATTTGTCTCTCTCTGACTGATTTATTCCACTTAGCATTACACCCTCTAGACCCATTCCTGTTAAAATTGCAAGATTTTATTCCTTTTATGGCTGAGTAATATTCCATTTTGTGTGTGTGTGTGTGTTTGTGTGTGTATAAAATGTCCTTCCCATTAATTTTAATAGTTATTGGTGAATCTTACCTGCAGCATTTATTGCTGAGGTGTTCTTTTTTTTTTTTTAAAGATTTTAATTATTTATTTGACAGAGAGAGAGAGACAGCGAGAGCAGTAACACAAGCAGGGGGAGTGGGAGAGGGAGAAGCAGGCTTCCCGCGGAGCAGAGAGCCTGATGTGGGGCTCGATCCCAGGACCCTGGGATCATGACTTGAGCCGAAGGCAGATGCTTAACGACTGAGCCACCCAGGCCCCCCAATTGCTGAGGTGTTCTAATGATGATTTTCTATTTCTTTGGTTTACCCAATACTACTGTTATTGGTTTGTTTGTTTGTTTGTTTATTTATTTATTTATTTATTTATTTATTTATTTGTGTGTGTGTGTGTGTGTGTGTGTGTGTGTGTGGTTTTGCTTGGATATAATGAACTTTTTCTGGTTGGTACTTATGCCTGTATGACATCGAGGGGTTCAATCCCTGGTTAAAAACCTGTGTGTAATTCTTCAGGCCTGACCACAGGCAATGACTAAGGCTTTCCCTGGAGGGCCTCACGGGAAAAATCTGCCCTCTCTAGGCATCTTTATGTGCATCTGCTGAGGCCTCCTTTTGGGGACAGGATTGGAAAGAGGAGAAGACCTTAAAGACACTTTCCCCTTCCCTGACTCATTATTCAGTGTTTTCCCATTGCTAGCCCTCCCTTTAGGCTGCTTCCTGACCCTGGGGTCCATAAAACTGCCAGAGCCTTTTGTTTGTGGCTCCCTCAAGAGTGGGATGGCCACCACATTTGTGCTGACCCACTTGATCCCAACCTGTAGAATTTGCAGGACAGATTATTGGAAAAAAGGGATTCTGGAAGGGTGGTGAGGGAAGTCTGTGTCTAAGTTCCTTATAGTTTTTTAACTGAGAGCTGGGCTTTGTAAATTTAAGTCAAGGCTCAGACTAGCAGAAAGAAGACACTGTGAGGCTGATAGCTAACAGGTATGATCCTAGGGGTCATGTAGTGCTGGGGACATTGGAATTCCCCAAATGAAGAGTGAAAAGACCTTGTTTAATATCTCAGGTATTCAGGTGAGACAAGCTAAAGGCCAAATAAGTAAAGGCCACACCCTAGACTATAGGCCACAACCTATTAGTAGAACCCAACTGAACAAAACTGACAATACAAAATACAGAAGGCAAGTGTAAAGCTTCTAATGACAGAAGTAGTAATTTTTCAGTAGGATAAGTTTGTTTCATTTACTTTTACTACCCATAAATGGAGAAGAACGGTGATAGTAACAGCAAAATTTGTATTTCTTAACTTAAGTAGACTAATTGCAGCTTTCAGTTATATTGTGAAAATAACATTGCTAGATCATACTACTGCTATTAAAATTTTACCAGAAAAGATATTTTTAATGGAAAACTATTACAATTATTTTGGCGAATATTTTAAACACCTGTCCCATATAAATATTGGATTATAACACTGTTTCTGTGCCTTTCCTTCAAAAACAGACTAGATTGTTCATAACTAAAACATATGTGACTTCATTTTCAAGTTAAAAACTTGTATTTCATAGAAACATAAGCATGTATAATATTATTAATAAAAAGAGAACATGCATTCAATGAAAAAATAAACATTTTTATTTCTATTGCTAAACTGATACAGTAAACTCAATTATAGCCAACAGTCACAATTTGTAGGGTATTGCAACAATATGGCACTAGAGAAGATCAAGCCAAAAAAGAAAGGAAAAGAGGGCACCTGGGTGGCTCAGTTGGTTAAGCAACTGCCTTCGGCTCAGGTCATGATCCTGGAGTCCCGGGATCGAGTCCCACATCGGGCTCCCTGCTCGGCAGGGAGTCTGCTTCTCCCTCTGATCCTCCCCCTCTCATGCTCTCTGTCTCCCATTCTCTCTCTCAGATAAATAAATAAAAAATCTTTAAAAAAAAAAAAGGAAAAGAAAAATCAAGAAAAAAGAATTAATACATTTAGTTTAGTGTATTGTTTTCTTCCAATTAGGAATTGCTCTCAATTACTGATTATTCATTTCTAGAGCATTTAATCTCAAGCATTTTTAGAAGGAGTGGATGATGAGTATATCTTTGCCAACTTTGACCTCTTTTAGTTAACCTTTATGGTCTTTCTATAAACTCTGTCTTCTGCTGGCCAAATCCATGTTCTATTTGACATCTGACTTTAGCACTTGATGAGACTCAGGACTTCTTGCCTTTTTTTCCTCCATAAACATTACCTTCTCAGTATTTTGTGTTGCCTAGCTTGTTAAGAAATGAAATATTTGACTAAAATAATTAACCAGAAAAATGATTTAATATAATGCATCTGACATTCGTATATAGTGTTCTTTGAGGAGTAATTGGACTAAGAATGTCTTTTCTGAAGCAACTATAACATAAGTTCATTACACTGAATATCACAAAAGTGAAGTTGAAAAAACAGGAGGATGCTAAAAAGAACTATTTCTGTGGAAGATGTGCGGGTCCCTGCTGTATTACAGTACTCCACCAATAAACCCAAAGACAGGAAGAAATTTTATTTCTTGCCGCCAGATAGAATTTTTATCATTTGGTTTTGTAAACCATCTTTCAGGGAATGTACTTTGTCATTATTTTATTTATTTATTTATTTATTTTAAAGATTTTATTTATTTGACAGAGAGAGACACAGCGAGAGAGGGAACACAAGCAGGGGGAATGGGAGAGGGAGAAGCAGGCCTTCCGCCGAGTAGGGAGCCCGATGCGGGGCTCGATCCCAGGACCCTGGGATCGTGACCTGAGCCGAAGGCAGACGCTTAACGACTGAGCCACCCAGGCGCCCTGTCATTATTTTAATTACATTAACCTTGTGATTATCATTCTAGGCAAATGCTGAATGATGGTCATTTCATTGACTACACAGTTTCAACTGGTAAAATGGATTGTATTTGTGTCTGGCAGCAGAAGTAGAGTACCATTCTACCCATTCTACTCAGATAAGATTATTATAGCAAGCTGTCCAGTTCCTCTGATATCTGGTGTCCCCCATGCAAGATACAAGAGGGCAGGTGAGCAAATAGAAAAAAAAAATCAGAATTTATAATTACTAGTTATTAACTTAAAAAAAATTCTAACATTGCTAAACAAAATCAGCTAATATTTACCAGATCGATTTTTGACAAGGTACTCAACCTACCTTCTTGAAACTAGATCCTTTACTGCTATTTTAGAATAAATATTGAACTCAATTACCACCAGAAATTTTGGACTCTCAAATTGACTGTATTCCTTTGGCTTGTCCATTTAAAACACAGAGATGAGAAACTACTAATTCCATTTTAACAGGGAAATTTAATTACCAGATACTGTTTGTAAGGATTTAGACTGTATTTCTTATTATAAATTATAAAACACAAAGTAATTCTGGCGTGTAATTTGCGTAAAATAATTTATTTTTATAGTCTTCCCTTATAGCAAAATAAATTTCATGAGTTATGTTTCAAATATGTATTTTTAAATTTTTTCTCTATATATTCCCCTGACTTATTCATTTATCCCAGGTTTTTTGTTTGTTTGTTTGTTTTTAGGTAGTAATAAGTTTGAATACTGAAATCTAAGTAGCTTGAAGTCTAATAGGAGAATTTTGAATTATTAAATTATAATGCTAAGAAATTGATGATTCTAAGCACAGTAAGTTAGTATAGATGTGTATGTACATACACATATCTATACTCAGATTGATACATACATACATACTTAACATACATCTATGTATTCATCTATCTAATTAATCACTGTGAGACAGACTAAATTGATAGGAAAATAAAACCTAGAATAAGTCCGAGAATCACAGAGAGTAGACAGTGTATCTCCCAGTTAGAAAAGAAAGATTATGCATTCAGAAGAAAGGAATAATCATTTCTTCATGTGATTTTTCTTACTTTATCCATTAATTTTCTTTAACACTTAAAACCCTTAACTTTAAACATTTTCCCCATTAAATGTTAAGTTTGTCTAGCTTTGCTTTATTTTAATCATAATGTCTTACCTTCATATGCTGCAATGACATGCTACTAGCTACACAGAATTTTAATATGGTATAGAAAGATTAATATTGCATTTTATCTGACACTTTATTGCAGTTGAGATATTTTGGATGTTCTCAAAGTTATTTATTTTATGATACAGAAGGTATGGAGAAAAAATTTTAAGGGAAATCAATCATAAATATTCAGACATTTGGCTTATTATTTTTTGAAGTAAAAACTACCCTTAATCTCTCCCCATTTTGGATGAGCTGATCCTATTTTTACAGGGGTTTCAGCAAAGTTTATGTAAGTTTTAAAGATTATAGGTGTTTTTTAATGAATATTATTTATAGATTTGGGTTAGTCATTTGCACATGCACTTTATGTTTTTAATATTACTGAAATCAAAACTACATAAACATGAGTTATCTTTATAAAATGCTCTATGTGCTTCATTCCTTATGGCAACTTAATGCAGTGATGCTTTATACCACACCAAGCTGCAAATGTTTGTTAACTCTCAATTATTTTATTGAAGTAAGCAGATTTCTGACAACCATCTGTTTAAAGTGTGCTTATTTCTGTTAATAAATCCATTTGAAAGTGAAATAATCATTAAAGCAAGGAAGTAAGCATAGCATCTCTGGGAAGTTGGAGCTATATATATTTTGTGACACATCCTGTGCTATGTTAGTTATAGAGGTACAAAATGGGTACAAAATTTCTGCTAAAATGAAAAAGAGCTTTATTTATATTGTACTTATACAAATATTATCTTTAAAGCAAACCAAGTAAGAATATATTTTAGTTTTAAAAATTTGCATAACTTGCATTATCAGAAAAGTATAATGAAGCATTAACAGCATTTTTGGCACTTCATTACTCTGAATATTTCATATTTGCATCTTTTTTTAACTCTGTATTTTCTTTCTCTATTATCCCCAAGTGCTATGTATTTTATTGACTATTTGAATGTGACTAATAAATTGTCCTGAGATAATATGTACTAACTTTGCTCAAGTGAACCACGAATGTTATAAATTATATAAATGTTTGAATACATTCACTCTGGAACATGTGACATAGAATTGCTTGGTGGGAATCAACTTGATCACAAATCAGTGTCTGTAATTCTAGGTGTCAGCCTATTCAGTTTCTTTGATATTTAAAATCATTGTTTATTTTGTTTTCAATGAGATATTTATGTAACTCTTATCTTTCCTAGTTTGCATTCAAATACATCTTTTATTGTAACTAGACTTCCTTTCTTGGTGAAGACTGCCTAGGTTTGTAAGGTGATTTTCAGAGTTTGCAAAATGAATTTTTTTATGCATTCTATATTCTATGTTTAAAGTTAGATCAAACCAAACATACCCTTCATTTTTTTTTAATTTTTTAAAATAAATTTTATTTATTTATTTATTTATTTATTTATTTATTTATTTATTTATTTAGGGGAGTCGGGGGAAGGAGAGGAAGAGGGAAAGAATCCTAAGCAGGCTCTACACTGAATGTGAAGCCTGAAACAGAGGGCTCAATCTCAGGACCCTGAGATCATGGCCTGAGCCAAAATCAAGAGCCGGATACTTAACTAACTGAGCCACCCAGGTACCCCTATATCCTCCTGTGTATCATCTCACAGCACAAAACCTGGAAGGCTTTGCTCATACTATCAAACTGATTTTAAATTATTGTTGCTCTGGGTTAAAGATGGGAGGGACTTCATGCCTGCATCCTAGTGCAAAACATCTGGATAAGCTGTACACCTCAGTGGGTGACCATTTCCTCTGAGCTGCTGTGTTTTCCCCAGTGCAATGGATCAGTGTCTCCTCAGTGGGTGACAGGTTTTCATTCCCCTTTTTTTTAAAGATTTTATTTATTTATTTGACAGAGAGAGACACAGTGAGACAGGGAACACAAGCAGGGGGATTGGGAGAGGGAGAAAAAGACTTACCGCTGAGCAGAGAGCCTGATGTGGGGCTCGATTTGGGGCTCGATCCCAGGACCCTGGGATCATGACCTGAGCCGAAGGCAGATGCTTAATGACTGAGCAACCCAGGCGCCCCTTTCATTCCCTATCTTTAATGTATTATGGTTACTTGTAGTTATGTCACAGAGGTCTAAGAATTAAAGTTTTGTGGGAGTTTCAGAACAAAAAAAATTGATGAAGACGTTTTTATGTCTTATGTTAACTAATAGAAACCATTTTTTACAGTCACCTTTTCGTTAATAGTTTAGGCAGTCTAGGATGATATGAAAAGTTCTCTTGAGGGAAACATGTGATGAAATAAAATGGTTTTTCTCTGTAGAATGAAAGTTTAAAAGTATGTTCACACATCCTAATTAGAATATGCCTGAATCTCCTGACAGAGATATTTCTTTAATTTAATCAAATTACTACTAGGCCCATGGGCGCCTGGGTGGCTCAGTTGGTTAAGCTACTGCCTTCAGCTCAGGTCATGATCCTGGAGTCCCAGGATCGAGTCCCGCATCGGGCTCCCTGCTAAGCAGGGAGTCTGCTTCTCCCTCTGACCCTCCCCTCTCTCATGTGTGCTCTCTCTCACTCATTCTCTCTCTCTCAAGTAAATAAATAAAATCTTTAAAAAAAAAATTACTACTAGGCCCAGATGTTCATGAGGATGGAAGACCCACCCTTTGGTTCCTTGAATATGAAGACAAGGCTGGCCTGGGAAATGGAAAAATCATCAGCCAAACTGAACTAATATCTCTGTTATTAAAAGCCAAGTGAGAAGGGTCTATGGGAATATCAGCAAGAATATCTTGATTGATCTAACATCATCAAGAAACACAAAGATTAAGGGTGCCAACTGAGGAAGGAGATCACAGCAGAATTTATGCTGTGCTTATACTTGGGATGAGAAGCCTTGCAGAGTAATAAGCAGTCTCAGTGGCACAGTTGGGTGATAAAACAAGGATATATCAGATTAATATCACTCTTAACACAATATAGATATGAGATGTTTGGGAAAGATAATTAAGAGAATACGATAAAAAGGTTGAAATAGATTTATTTTTTACTAAAACTTCACCTACCCTTTACCACATAGGAAGAGAAAGGGAGCTTCCATATGCCTCCTTTTCTGTGAATGTTAACTCCTTAGATATTCCAATAGAAAGTGATAAGACCCTTTCCCATATATTAGAATATCTAAATTACCAAAATTTTATATACCATATGGCAACATGTATATGCATCACTTTTGACTATCTACATTCTGGTTTGTAAGAGACTAATAATTAATTTTATTTTCCAGATGATTCATGAATAACTGAATTATTTTATTATTTTATCAAAGTAAATGTACAAAAGTCTGGTGATACAGATAATCCACTTCAAGAAATATAAAAAGAAGTTATTAGGAAGTGTAACCATAGACAGAATACTAGGCCTAGCTCTGAGAGACAGAAATGATTCAATATAGAACTTAAAAATATTCACAAAAATTGGTTAGTAACAATAAAAGTAGATGAGCACATGGATGTAATCTTACATATAGGGGAAAAAATAAAAAGCATCAATAAAACAAGAAACTACATGAGAACTCTTCAGATGTTCTTTCAGCACAAAATAGCAGATTAAATAGAGTAATGTGGAGTAGAAAATGTTTTGTCTGCCTATAATTCCTCCAGTGCAGGGATTCTCCCCCAATACACATGTTGCTGGTGAGCCTCCAAATCATAGGACCCATCACCACTGGCACAGAGATAGATAGATGACTTGCATAGTCATAGAATCCCATCAAATCTAAAAGTAATGAGTGATGGAATGGGTAAGAAATTGACCCAGGTAAAGTTCCAAGGGTACTGGAGTAAAAGAGCCCTGACTTATGATTGCCCAAGTTAGTGTTAGCCATGCATAAATGAGGCTTCTATTACTTAAATTATAGTTGAAAATGAAATTTTCCAAGTCATGTGTCTAATGATGTGGTATTAGTTGATTATAAGTTAGTTTGGGTGCAGTGGTGACCCTGTAATACCTGGCTGAATATAACAAATCCTGTTTAACCCACAGTGAAGAAGCTGAAATTTTACCTTTAGTATTTTGGGCCTCAGATTATTTTTCACTGATGCTGAAGTTTACAGGAATTTATAGAAATATTACCAGGATGTTGGATAGATTGGATACTTCTTATTCTTGCAAGGGATGGGTGTATTTAATTACATGCTAGGGTATTTGAAGTCCAGAAAGTATGAACATGGAATTTATTGCCCTTTTTTTTAGTCCAGAATAATTCAAAATGGATCATTGTTAGTTATATAGTCATATGACTTACTGACCTGCATAATCATTTTTTATTTTTTTTACCCTAAGATAAAGTCGCCTTGACCAATGGCTGTGGATAAAACTATGTAAGATAATATTGTGATATGGGAAAACACAGAGACTTGAGGGGATTTTGATCCTCTAAGCCTTTCAAAAGGCATTCTGGTCTGGCTTTTATTTCCTACATGAAATAAAAAATAATTTCTTCCCATTAAATACTTAGGTTAATTGTAAGTATGGGGTTTCATGGGGAATAAAATTTACTTTACAACTTCAGCTATATCAAGTATATTGATATATACATGTGGCTTTTGGTAAGGCACTAAAGCATTTTGCTAAATAAAATGTGAATTTAAAAAACAGAGATTAGAGTCATTGATCATGATTTGAATAGTGTTTATATCTGTCTACGATTCAGAGGATTGGCAGCCTCTGAAGATTTTAAGAGAATTGCATTACAAATGATACTCTAGCCTAATAAACAATAGCCTACAGTTCTGTTTTGGGGTAATAATGGATTTAGCATACTCTGACTGCCTCTCTCACTTAATAACAATGGTACAAATGGGACAGAATACATGCAGCAACCATATGAGGACTGTGCAAAGTAAATAGCAGTGTGAAGCAGCAATAAGCATCAAGGTCCAAAGTATGACCAAACTGGCTATGAATTTACCATTTCTTCCCCTCCAGCAAAGAAGGAAAGGCTATACTCAGTATGACTGTAATATAATCTACAATCTAAAATGAGCTCAGCGGCACAGAAAATTCTAGTCCTATAGTTCTGGCTTGAGGAGACAAACAGGAAAATATTTATTCAAAGTGCAGAAATACAGTTATTTTTCTTTTGTCCCTTTTCTCCATTCTCTCCTATTCCATTTCCGTAATAATTATCCCACGGTGGCAGCAACCAGTATAAGAGGCCAACAGGAACCAAAACTTTGAGAGAAGGAAACTCTCAGAGATGAGATCCCATGACAGTGGAGCTAACCCTTATTGCTATCTATTTTTTTCTCTTTATTTGCCCGTCCAGTGCTAGAGCATGGATGTGTTACCAACATGAAATGACATGGAAGAGTGAAGTACATATCAACTAGATGGCCAAAAAAAAGGGAGCTGCAGGGAACATATAAGTCTTGGAGATGACAGAACTCATGAAAGTAATGTCTTAAAACTGTTTTTGAACTCCAGAATTCAACCTGACCTACAGGTGCATATATCTGATCTTAATTAGCATACCAAAGACTTTGAGGACTCTATTAATAGACAGACCACTAGTCAACAGGTGACACACAAATAGGGAAGATACAAGAGTATTACGGTTTAATATAGAATACACACACACACACGTATACATACAACGGAATATTACTCAGGCATCAAAAAGAATGAAATCTTGCCATTTCAATTATGTGGATGGAATTAGAGGATATTATGCTAAGCGAAATAAGTCAGTCAGAGAAAGACAAATCCCATATTATTTCGCTCATATGTGAAATTTAAAAAACAAAACAGATGAACCTAGGGAAAGAGAAGGAAAAATAAAATAAGATGAAAACAGAGTGAGGCAAACCATAAGAAACTCTTAACTATAGGAAACAAACTGAGGGTTGCTGGAAGGGAAGGGGGAGGGAATGGGGTAATTGGGTGATGGGCATGAAGGAGGGCACTTGATGTAATGAGCACTGGGTGGTATATGCAACTGATGAATCACTAAATTCTACTTCTGAAATTAGTAACAAACTATATGTTAACTAAATTGAATTTAAATAAAAAATTTCAAAAAAATAGTTACTCTAAAAAAAAGGAAGTCATAGAGGTGAAGAATACAATAATTGAACTGAAAAATATACTAGAAGTGTTCAACAGCAGATTGGATGAAAGTAGAAGTACAGAACAGAAAGCTGGAAGATAAAGCAATGGACTAACTCAGACAGAACAATGAAAAGAAAAAAATATTTTAAAAAAGTGAAGATAACTTAAGGGACCTCTGAGAGAGCATCAAGCAGAATAACATTTGCATTATTGGGGTTCCGAAAGGAGAAAGAGAAAGAGAAAGGGGCAGAAAACTTATTTGAAGAAATAATGGGTGAAAACTTCCCTAATCTAGGGAAGGAAATAGGCATCCCAGTCTAGGAAGTCCAGAGAGTTCCAAATAAAATGAACCTAAAGAAAGTCACATGAACATACATTATAATTAAAATGTCAAAAGTTAAAGATAGAGGAGGATCTTAAAAGCAGCAAGAGGAAAACAAATTGTTGCAATACAAGAAAAATCCCCTAAAGCTATCAAGCAGATTTCTCAGCAGAAATTTTGCAAGCCAGAGAGAGTGGCACGACCTATTCAAAGTGCTGAAAGGAAAACAAAACAAAACCAACAATAACAACAACAACAAAAACTTTCAACAAAGAATACTCTACCTGGCGAGGTTATTATTTAGATTTGGAGGAGAGATAGTTTTTCAGAAAAGCAAAAGCTGAAGGAGTTCATCACTACTAAACTAAACTCTTTAGAAGAGCTCCCATAAGATCCAGCAATTCTACTACTGTGTATCTCTCTGAAGAAGAATAAAATACTTATTCAAAAAGATATATGCGCTCCCATGTTCACTACAACATTACTTATAATAGCCAAGATATGGAAACAACCTAAGTGTCCATCAGCAAGTGAATGGATAAAGAATATGTGGTATATATCCACTATAAAATACTACTCAGACATAAAAAAATGAAATCTTACCAATTGCAACAACATGGATGGATTTTGAAGCCATTATGCTAAGTGAAATCAAAGACAAACACTACATGATTTCACGTATATGTAGAATTGAAAAACAAAACAAATGAATAAAACAAAACCAAATAAAACCCATACTCATAGATACAGAGAACAAATTGGTGGTTGCCAGAGGGGAGGAGTATTGGGGGGTGGTGTGAAATCAGTGAAGTACAAACTTCCAATTATGAAATAAATTAAATCACGGGGATGTAGCGTACAGCATGGGAAATATAATCTATAGTATCATAACTTTGTAAGGTAGAGGGTAACTAGACTTATTATGGTCACCGTTTTTCAATGTATACTCTGTTGTACACCTGAAACTAATATAATATTATATGTCATTTATACCTCAGTTGATAAATTTTATAAAAGGAGGGGTTTCACAATTCAAAATCAACAATTACCATAGGAAATATACTTGAGTGATTTTTGATAATGTGTTATTTTATTAATAAAGATTTTACCTTACAAGGGCAAAGTCTATTTCTGACTTTAATGAACTATTACCAGTATTTAGTCCAAATGACAAATAGTAAATATTCTTAAATATGTTTAATCATAATGAAAGAATTAAATAAAATGTTTTCCTTTTCAAAAACTTAACATATAACTTTCTCCTGTTTTAAGTGTTTTTTAATTTCACATTATTTCATTATAATCAAGCTTTGTTGTCATCTAATTTATTTATATATATTCAACTATCAATATTTTGATAAAACCATTACAGCATAATTCAGTATCTTTATTATATTTCACATTTCACATCATTATAGTATGTTAAAATTTTACTAGTCTATCAAATTATGTTTTTAACTAGTTTAGCAAAAAATAAGTAGAATTTTTAAATATTATATAAAATATTCTAACTGTAAATTTACCTTCATCATAGAGAATTTTCAAAATTATTCATTATCTGATTCTTCTAATGCTTAATGCTAAATTTAACTTCTGGCAACTGTATTAACACTTTCTGTTCAGTCAGATGATTTAACATATAGTATCCCAGTACCTTTAAAAGGGTAGTAAAAATCTTGAATGTGTCTTTTCTCATTCATTTCTCCTTCCAGGGTTTACAAAATGGCTGTATAGTTAGACAATAACAAGGTAGTCAAATAAGTCATTGTGTTTAATTATTCAATAGATATTTATGGAACACTATTATGTGTCAGCAATGTGATAGGCATTAAGAAAAAGTCAAAGAAGAATAAGTCATGCTCTTTGCCCTTGGCATGTATTCAATCTCTCTGGCAGGAAAAGTGCATGATGAGGAAGTGCAATCCATTGTAATGAGTATGAAAAGAAGGACAAAGGAAAAATTATTTTAACGTCAAGGCACATCTCCAGATAAGTAGGGATAAAAGCTTTGATTAAGTGTTCTTTATGCATATCTGTGAAGAATAGGTCTATCAGTCAGAGAAAAAGGAGAAAACATAACTATGGTCATAGGCAACAAGTACAGAGACATATAAGGGTATGTGGGGTGAGAATTTTTAAGATCTCTCTTAGGAACTTTCCATGTTCAGCACAGTTAATTATAGCCATTATACTGCACATTACATCTCCAGAACTTACTCATCTTATAACTGGAAGTTTGTTACCCTTTGACTATCTTCACTCATTTCCTCCAGCCCCCCAGTTTTATAATTTTATGTGAACAGAGAAGATTACAATGGGGGATTCAGAATATGAGTTAAACACGGCACCAGATGAAAGGACAGAATGCTAGACGGTGTAAAGCTTGATTGGAATCAAAGGCATTTATAGGAGGATTGTAACTTTTTTATGAAGATACAAAAAAGAAGGACATTTGACTGGTTTATCTAGGATCTAAGTTGACTAATGAAGTTTTTCTGAGTCAAAAGGGCAGTTTCCAAGCCTTTCAAAGACCTTAAGGACTCTACTCTACTTATATACTCAGTGTAAAGGCTCAGGGACTGTGATTATTATAATAGTGGCAGGAGACCTGAGGCTACATTCAGGTACAGAACATCAGGTGATTACACATTATATATTGGATATTTTTTATGCCCTGCCTTTGAGATGATATGAAATTTATATGATTCAATAATTGCTTGTGATTGTTTTTATTTATCATCATCCCTATGTATGATAAATATTAAGAATGCAGGGCAATGTGAAAAGATTCTGTTTATGTGCTGACCTGAGTTATCATACAGTGGTCATCAGTATTGAAGCCTACAACAATGACTTAACACTTTGAAGCACCTTAAAATTTTCAGGTCCATTAAACCTATTAATGTCTTCAGATACAAGCTAAATTTACAGATTCTTGTTAAGTGCAGTCTTCTGAAAAGGAAACAACCAACATTCTCAATTACCTTGATGCTGAGACCTTACTGTCTCCATATCCACCTTGGTGCAAATTTTTTCAACATAAATATGACTTACTCGTTTCCGTAAATGTACCATTGAGGAAACACGAAGATCGTGTTAAGCTATCTATTAATAATTTTGAGTTTTTATTTACTTAGGAACATTTTTTAAAAACCAAAGAAGTACTTGAAAAAGAGTACATGGCTCAATTATTTATCAACAGAGAGAGTATTCTTTTGATGACAATGCCATTGTAGTGTTTATTACAAAATTAGGTTCCCAAAATCATAATATTGCTTCAATATTCTTAATATCCTTGAGATATATTTCTTTTTTTTTTTAAACGTTTAATTTATTTGACAGAGAGAGACACAGCGAGAGAGGGAACACAAGCAGGGGGAGTGGGAGAGGGAGAAGCAGACTTCCCACCGAGCAGGGCGCCTGATGCGGGGCTCGATCCCAGGACCCCGGGGATCATGACCTGAGCCGAAGGCAGACGCTCAACGACTGAGCCACCCAGGCGCCCATCCTTGAGATATATTTCAAATATAAATGTCTTAACACTTTAGATTAAAAATAAAACTATGGGAATTTTTATAAATTCATTAAGACTATGAAAATTCTATGCAAATTAAAACAAAAAGTATGAACTGCACGGGGGATGGGAGATGACATTTATGGAAGCCTTTGATTAGCTATGCTTTCCTTTTTATTTTCTCCCCAGGGTTGCCACTTAAGCTCAAATGAACTATATTGATTATTAAAAAAAGCTGTATCTTGTACTTGACTGTTGTTACACACTTTATGAGTGGAAAAGTCCCAGGATATGTTATTTATTCTTGCTGAGTTGCAGAATATAACAGCATGATGCAAATATATCTCAGTAAATTATGAAATATGCATATTTAGCTTTTTTGGAAGTTTTCCATATGAAAGTTTTACGTGAGTCTGGGAGGAAGTATTTTCAGTGCTCAGGAGGTTGTGATCACAGCTGCTTTGCAGTAGAGTAATAGCCAAACTAGCAGTGTTTTCTCTGCTATAAAGTGCAGCATCCTCAGTTTACGATCAACGGACTGATCAGACAATGGAGGTTCTAGCATGGACACAGTAGTGGGTGTTTGCTCTTCACAGATCATTCTTAGAAGGCAAGATGTTGTGATAAACAAAGTGTAATGTTTCCTTTTTTTTACTGCCTATTGTAATATAGTAAACATTTCATCTTAGTTTTAAACTGGTACTTTTTTGTTGTTTTGTTTTAGCTTTGGTTTTGCTGATTCTTTGGCAGTTATCCCAAGATACTTAAAAATCTGCTGATGTTCCACATTAAACACTAGTAGAAAAATGTAACTAATGGACAATCTGCTGAGATAACATACTGGTTCTCTATTTCCTCTACTGCCGTTCTATATTTTTGGTGCTTTTGCATGAAAAGAGGATAGTATTTTGCTAAGGAACCAATCTTCTGTTCCTATTTATTTTCTTTCATTTGATAATTTTGCTAAAAATGCTACAATTTTATTACAAAAAGAGGGTATTTGAAACCAGTTCCTCAAATATCACTCCTATGTCATCACCTCCAGAATTCACTTTTTAAGAATACTACCTCCATCAGATCATGTCTGCTGCTAAACTCTGTGACCACGCCCACTGCGGGAGGTGTACCAGATGCCTTATGTGCACTCTCCCCAGTCCTCATCACACCCTTCAAGATTCTTATTTTCTTCATTTTAGTGATAAATAGATGCTTCTGTAAAGAAATTCTATACTTGATCAAGAACTTACCACCTACTGTCTGATGTTTAGTTATTTATTTTAGAATTGGAGTTTCTCAAAAATTTCAAGTGCTGTCACTTAATTCAGTAAAACTGGTTTGTTTTCATTCTCTAACTCATGTGGCCCAAATTGCCATTATGCTATTGCTCATATATAATATTTGCCTAAGATATTCTTTTTTAAAATTTTTATTTATTTATGAGAGAGAGAGAGAGAGGGAGCATGGGGGGAGGGGAGGGAGAGAGAGAGAGGGAAAAGCAGACTCCACACAAAGCAGGGAGCTCAAGCCCAACTCAGGGCTCGATCCCAGGACTCCAGGATCATGACCCGAGCCGAAGACAGACACTTAACCAACTGGGCCTCCCAGGTGCCCCTAAGATATTCTTATTACAAACATTTAGCTACCTATAGTTTACGTATTTTCCTATTATTTCTCTAATTAATTCACCCGGTGGTTTTATCTTTATTTTATGAACTTTCAATATATTAGATCACTTATATTGCACTTATATAAACTTAATGGTAACATTGTATGATTTACATTATAGATGATTGTATACTATTATGGACTATTCTGGGATGGCAGAGACTTAACATGTATTCTTAATTTTAACAGATATATTGAGATCTAATTGATAAATAACTGCACATAATTAATGTGTACAGTTTTTATAAGTATGGGAACATGGAAATACCCATGATGCATCATCACAATCAAGATAATAGACATATCCAACACCTCCCAGAGTTGACCTATGCATCTCTGTTTTTTGTTGTATTTTTTTGTATGTGTTAATAAAAAAGGCTTACCTAGATCTTCCTTTTAACAAATTTTGAGGAGTGCAATACTGTATTGTTAACTATAGGCACTAAGTTGTACAGCAGATCTCTAGAACTTATTCATCTAGCATTACTGGAACTTTATACCCACTAAATAACTCTATTTCCCCCCACCCTTCAGTTCCTTGGAATCACTTTTGTATTCTCTGCTTCTATGAGTTTGATTAAATTAGATACCTCATATAACTGGAATCATGAAATATTTGCCCTGTGACTGGCTTATTTAACTTAGCAGAATATCCTCCAGGTTCATCCATGTTGTCAGAAATGTCAGGATTTCTTTCTTCTTTTTTCTTAAGTTTGAATAATATTTTATTGTATGTATGTACCACATTTTCTTTATCCATTCATCTATTGATGGACACTTGAGTTATTTCCATATTTTGGCTATTGTGAATAGTAGTGCAATGATCTAAAAGAATCAATATCAGGATTTGGAAAAAAACATGTATTTTTAATTTATATCTCCAAGATTATCTATAATACTGCTTAAGAAGTGCTCTACAGGGCGCCTGGGTGGCTCAGTTGGTTAAGCAACTGCCTTCGGCTCAGGTCATGATCCCAGGGTCCTGGGATCAAGTCCCACAGCGGGCTCCCAGCTCAGCGGGGAGCCTGCTTCTCCCTCTGACCCTCTCCCCTCTCATGCTGTTTCTCTCTCGCTCGCTCTCTAATAAATAAATAAATAAAATCTTTAAAAAAAAAAAGAAGAAGTGCTCTACAAATGTTGACTAATAAGTGAAAGAGAGAGAAAGGTTGAGATAGGCATTTTAATAAGACAAGTCTGTTTTTTAAATTTTATTTATTTATTTATTTATTTATCTATTTTTTAAAGATTTATTTATTTGACAGAGAGAGACACAGCGAGAGAGGGAACACAAGCAGAGGGAGTGGGAGAGGGAGAAGCAGGCTTCCCGCCAAACAGGGAGCCCGATGTGGGGCTCAATCCCAGGACCCTGGGACCATGACTTGAGCCGAAGGCAAATGCTTAACAACTGAGCCACCCAGGCGCCCCAAGTCTGTTTTTTTTTTTTTTTAATTTTGATTCTTTTACCGAAACTTAGAACCCGTTTTCTTCTTTCTCGGGAAAGAAATAAGAGTATTATGTGGTCAAGACAGTTGTGATGATAAATGATTTCAAAAATGCACATTATTTCCCATGCCTTAAAACTGCTGGATTTATATTGGATATGGAAATATTTCTGATGGCCACCATTGAACCCGTCTTCCTCATAAGTGCAGGATTTAGCACTGAGAATCACTTCTTGTCATTTTGTGAAGTCAGTTTGGGATGGTAAATTCCATTTAACACACAGGGGAACATCATAGTATCCTCCTTTTACATGGGAAAACTGGAATATCCAAGGGGAACCCTCTTACACTGTTGGTGGGAATGCAAATTGTTGCAGCCACTCTGGAAAACAGTATGGAGTTTCCTCAAACACTTAAAAATAGAACTACCCTACAACCCAGCAATTGCACTACTAGGTATTTACCCAAAGGATACCAAAAATACTGATTCAAAGGGATACATGCACCCCGAGGTTTATAGGAGCACTATCAACAATAGCCAAATTATGGAAAGAGCCAAAATGTCCATCGACTGATGAATGGATAAAGAAGATGTGGGATATGTGTGTGTGTGTGTGTGTGTGCGCATATGAAATGGAATATTTCTCAGCCATCAAAAAGAATGAAATCTTGCCATTTATAAAGACGTGGATAGAGCTAGAGTGTATTATGCTAAGTGAAGTAAGTCAGTCAAAGAAAGACAAATACCATATGATTTCACTCATATGTGGAATATAAGAAACAAAACAGATGACCATGGGAGTGGGGGAAGAGAGTAAGGCAAACATAAGAGACTCTTAACTATAGACAACAAACTGAGGGTTGCTGGAGGGGAAGAGGGTGGGGAGTGGGCTAAATGGATTATGGCAGTTAAGGAGGGCACTCGTTGTGCTGAGCACTAGGTGTTATATGTAAGTGATGAATCACTAAATTCTACTCCTGAAATCAATATTACACTATTATGTTAACTAACTAGAATTTAAATAAAAACTTAAATTTAAAAAAAAGTAGGTGGTTCTGTATTTGCAATTGATCTCCATCATTTTCTTTCTAAATCTGTTAGGAACTTTTAAATCACTCCTTGACATGGTTCAATTTTGTGATTTGGAATTAGGATGCATTTTAAGTTATTCAGCGTGGATCTCAAAGAGTTTAAAATATGATTTAGAGATGTGACATTCATGAAGAATCAATATGAAGAATAAATGTGGTTTTAGAGAAGTTGGTAATTTGGACAGAGGAATATTAAATTATTCTGGTCTCTTAAATGGCAACTTAATATGTTTTTCCTACTCCATACTATACCATTTTGTACACATGATATGTATGAATTAACATGCAAAGTAAATTGTATTTGAATAAATTATTTTCCTTTGATATATTTATAAGAATTCAGGTTAGTGTATAAATATTGGCTGCTTAACTTAAATATGTTCTCAATGTTAATTCCAAAATAGTAGAGCATATGGTTCTCTATGTGAACAAGATATAAGTTTAAAATGAACATTATTTTGAATTATATCTCTACTTTACATTTATAATTAAATTTTATGATTAGGTGTTGAAGTATTACTTGAAGATAAATACTAAAATATTAATGAAACAAACAAACAAAAACAGTGCCTCTCCTTACAAGATCTACTTTAAGATCACCCAGGGCCTTAAAGCCTTTTCTAATTTCCCTATTTTGATACACTAATAAGACTGTGAAGGGAGTCCTGTCCCTTTTTCTACTAGACCTAAATATATTAGTTTTGCTTGACCAACATAATGAGGATATTTGAAGAGTGGTACTGATGAATTCACAAGACTTTAAGCTTTGCAATGAGATTATCCTGGGAGTAACAACCATTTGTTTTCTCAGGCTGTCTCCTGGTGAAGTGCATACCCATTATAATTTCAACTGGATACTCTGAAGCACTATAAAGTTGCATCAGACTCCCTGAGGGAAGTAACGAGAGTTCAGGGTAAAAGAGCTATTCAGGATTACTTTTCTTACTTCAGTCTCTTCTAACACCCGAACACTAGAGCTTCTCATGAGGGACATGTATTATGTAGACTTTGAGGGACTCAAGCAGTGTTTGGTAACAATGGAAGATACGTTTTCTGAACAGAGTAGTTTCAAATAAAAGCCTTGAAGTTCTCATTGGCAATCTCTCCTAAAGAGGTAGACAGGTTATAGATTCCATGTTTTGTGTTAGATAGGCCAATCCAGGGAAATTCTTAGAAATTGATGGAAAGTTGTCTCCATACACTTAAGTACATTGATTTGGTTGCATAACAAGAACTAGAACTGGGGATAGGGGTCAAGCTAGCTGGATCTTCAGTTACTCTAATAACTAGCAGCATTTCTTGGTTTTATGGAACCTACCACTTATACAATTTAGTATGCTTTCAGAACCAAATAATACAAAATTATAACTGAGAAATTCTTAGGAATTATCCCAAGGCCATAGAAGGAGTCTGTGCAAGTGATCAATTTACTTACAGCCAGTTCCCTTAGAGTTGCTTCTATTGTGCAGACATGAAAGAAGACAAAGACATGCCTTCCATTCAAACAGAAAAAAAAAGTCCAACAGGTCACAGGGAACTGTCTGCTATCCAGGTCAGATCTGCATGCATAGAAGAAATGTTACAAAGCCCTTATTGGCAGTTCTTCACCATTTACTTTATGTGTAGCTTTATTATTCTTTTAAGACCATTTAATTCAATGTCCATCAGAAGCAATGCCACTATTACCATCTTCTGTGCATGCACCCATCCCCGATTCATAACTTCAGTAACACTGGAGAGCTGATGCTTTAAATTGAACACATCAGATTATGCCAGGAATGATCACAGCTGCTGCCAGGTTGATATTAGTTCATAAGTCAGTTCTGGCAGTGGGATGGTAACGAAGTTTTTCACCACTGTATTCATTTAATGAAGACAAATCTGGCAGAATGATAGTATTCTCTGCCACTGCTGGGACAATCACAGGAGGTTATTGAGGTTGCCTGCTTGAAACTGTATGTCAAGGTCACAAGTGCCCTCCATCTCACTAGTTAAATCTGTCATCTACTTCTCAGAGGAGCCAGATGATCATTTTCCTAGAAGAATGAGCTTTAACCTAGAAAAATTGAAAAGGGATTTACCATTTTCTCACTAAAGGTGACCCCTATAAAAAGAGAAGAGATCTATTATGGGGTATATGGAAGAACCGTAGAATCACAGGTGACAATAATAAAGTCAGAGTTATCCTTTCAGTATATATGGACAGCAGATATTGTGAAATTAAAAAGGAAAAATCCAAAGTTGTGTCCATCCAGTCAGCCTTGCTAGCATCACATTTTAGCCAGGATCAGTGTGGGAAAGAAAGAAAAAGGAGAATATTGTTGGTGTTTAGACACTCTAAGTTCTTATTACATCAAATGGGCTTCCCTTTTTATTTTCCATTCTCAAATTCTTGGGTATCTATGAGCTTCACCAGGTAGCAAGGCCCTTGCAGCTTATGTCTATATTCATCTTGTAAAGTTTTTGTTGGAAAGTCTGGCTCCTTGGATTAACCACTTCTGTACTTACTGATACTTCCCATTTTGGGTGTAATTGTCATGGTGTACTTAGAAAATCCTATGTTGGGATTGACAGTACCTTGGAAGAGAGTCCAATTTTTAGATCATATCAAATCTGTGTACATCACATGCAACTCATATAATGAGGTTGTCATTCAGTGCCTTGATATTCATCTAGCTAAGAAAACAGCACTTTCATATTCTGAAACCATTCTATAGAACCCATAATAACAGTGGTAGAGAGTTGAAAAAATATATCTATAAGTTGTAAGCTGGTCTAGATTTATTTGGTACAATGCCCAACTCACCTTGAGCTGTATACTCATATATATGGCAAAAGACAAAGCTCTACAAGTGTCATTAGATCCCCATGTGTCCAGTAATTTTTTTTTCTGGATATCCAAGAATTTCATGTTACTTTTGTAACCATATTGGTTTTGTCCATTGACATTTGCATCATCAATGGCATGAATGTGCAATCCCAAAAATATTCCAGCTGCTATTTTCTATGTTATAGTCCAGTTTTCAGAGTATATATATGTAATATCAGCTCTAGTTTGTAATTTGGTTATTGTACTTTCTTTTATAAGGCATGAGCCATATGATAGTGCTTTTAACAATCCTGTTTTGGATCACCTCGAGACTGACCAAGACTGACTGGATCACCATTGGCAATGGCCCATGATTAATATATAATTTAGTTGATCTATGGATGGCATGCTATAGCCAGAATTCAGCTTATTACATAGAAATAACCAATACAAAACACCAACAATGCTATATTATTATTTTGATGGAGTGTTAAAGCACTCTGTTGAAAATTCTTTTGAACAAGAAGAAGGGTACCTTATTTTTTTTTTTCCAGATAGCAACTCTTATAGGTAAGAACCTCTTTAAGTTAGAACCCCTTTAAGTTTAAATGAAAAGGGGCACCTGGGTGGCTCAGTCGTTAAGCATCTGCCTTTGGCTCTGGTCGTGATCCCAGGGTCCTGTGATGGAGCCCACGTCGGGCTCCCTGCTCAGCAAGAAGCCTGCTTCTCCCTCTCCCACTCCCCCTGCTTGTGTTCCCTCTCTCTCTCTGTTTCTCTCTGTCAAATAAATAAATAAAATCTTTTTTAAAAAAAAGTTTAAATGAAGAATTTAGCAGGGACATATCTTTTACTACTGGGTGACTATATGTGTATTATGGAGTTGGCGAAAGCATTAGGAGCCAGACTTGTCTCATTGGTTGCAATGTTTTTTTGTTTTTTGTTTTTTGTTTTTTTGTTTTTAATTTTTCGATAGAGTTTTCCAGGGTTATCCCATTTTAAGTGCTTTTTGCCTTGAAGAATACTCCTATCAATTGAAATATTAGGTGAGAGAAACATTTCCCCACCCTGAGGAGACAATTGGTTTCCATTAAGCACAAGGAACAGATTAAAGCCTCCTTTCAGATGAAAGGAACAGCTTAAAGGCTCTTTTCAGACAAATGGGTCCGGGAAACCCAGGAATGTCTGGGATTTTCCCTTTCTGATTCACATGTATTGCAGCATATATGGTCAGTGATGCCTCTGGGTACAAAGGGAAAAAGATTGTAGGAGACCAGGAAACTTTCTTGGCATCCTTAAATTGGAAAGTGCTCACCCTAGATACAGGCATGTCCTATAACACAGATTAGGATCAAGACACATGGGAGGTCTTGTCAATACTTGTATTTCAATATTTCTAAAAATCATGGGTGTCATCTTTTGCCCTCTTCCGAGGACCCAGTGGGCTTAGTGTCTTCCAGGAAAGATGGTGAGATGACAAAAAAGGGCTTTAATACTCAAATGGAATACTTCCCAGGGCATGTCTAAATCTCTTAGTTGTTTCACTGTAGGTCAAACTGTCTTTTTTATTAAATTACTTTAGAAATATTTCTTTGTATTCAGTATTCCTTAGTTCCTTTTGGATTCCACATGGTCCCATGACCTCACCCCTATATCTTCTATAGTTGAGAATTTGGCAGGTCATCATTTCCTCCCTATCAACTACTTAACACCATAATCACATTATTTTATGCAAAAGGTCAACATTAGGGATTCTTTCCTAATATTTGTGTTCCATCTTTGATCCTTTATCCCATGCTGTCCATTTTTCTTTTCATCTTGGGCAGAAAACTGGATTGTTTCTAACATACTTTCTGTCCACCTTCAGTCATGACTTGGATTCTAAACCAGCCTAGGACTAACCCATTCTTCACACTGTGCTCATTCTATGTGTAAATTCAAATTATTCCCAGCATTTCTAGAGTGAAGAGCTATTACCTTGTACTAAGAGTTCTATAAACATATCAGGAGGTCACACTATTTCAGAGTAGTAACATCTTTACAAGGGGTCCTCAGGTTTGTGGTTAGGGTCTCAGAAGAATCTCTCTAGTGGCAATTGATCACTTATTCATGCCTGCTTCACTTTTATTATTATAAAATTTCCTTCACTTGCATGTACAACAAGGAATAGTTGAACATTACATTCTAGTTTCACAAAAAACTGTATCTAGAAAAACCTTATATTATTTAAGTGATTAAATAAAATGAATATATACTTAAAGTTGAATGACATAGCTCAACAAATTGAAAAAACATAATGTTGTGTTTTAACAGAAAATGAATAACATTTTAAGGATAATATTCCCAATATTTCAATGAAAGATCTTAGAAATACAACATTTTATAATGAGTGTGTATGTGTCTTAAACATTCACTTCTTTGAAAACTGCTGAAATTAAATTGGGAATGCATAAATCAACAAATAAACAAAACCATACACAACAAAAATAAAAACACATACATTTGTTGATTATAAGAAATATTATCATAATTTTCTTTTTTCTATAAATCCTTTATTGTTTAATTAAAAATTTTCAAACTTGGCATTATTTGTCAAAAATGACAATTGAGTTTTTATATTAGTAAGGTGCTTATTTCATTTAGTGACTAAAAATAAAATGTGAAAAGTTTTAAACGAACTTTATTTTTTAGAAAATTTATATTTACAAAACAAACACAAATATAATACAGAGAGTTCCCATGTGCCTCACCGCCAGTTTCCCCTATCATTAACAAATTATATTAGTATTATACATTTGTTACAATTAGTGAATTAATACCAATGCATTATTATTAACAAGAATTCCATCCAGGATGCCATATTATAATTTGTTGTCATGAATTTTTAGATTCTTCTAGATTATGACAATTTTTCAGACACTCCTTTGTTTTTGATGACCCTGAGAGTTTTAAAGAGTACTGGTCAGGTATTTTGCAGAATGCCTCTCAATTCCGACCTTTATGATAATTCTCTCTCGATTACACTGGAGTTATGAATTTAGGAGTGGAATACCACAGAAGTAAAGTACCATTTTAATCACATCATATCAAGAGTACAAACTGGCAACTATCACTATTGATGATATGCTTACCCACATTAGGATAATGTCAGATTTTTGCATTATAAAATTATAATTTTTTCACCCTTTCCATACTTTTTGGAAGGAAGTCATTATGTACATCCCACAAGTAAGGAGAACCTTATCAAAAAAGCTACAACTAACATCATACCTAAAATGAGAAATGGAACATTCTTCCACTAAATTGAGAATGAGGCAATTTTATTCTTTCTTAGCACACTTTTTCCACATCGTACTAATTAGTCCTAGCTGGTGAAATAAAACAAGAAAGGGAAGAAGGTATGCAGATTAGGCCTAAAGAAATAAGGCTATTCTTATGAATGACCTGATTTTCTATGTAGAAAATTCCAAAGAAGCTAGGAAAAGCACTCCTGGACCTAAGAAGTGACCATAGCAAGATTGCTTACAATCTAAATTCTTTTGTTAGATCCATGTTTTCATTTGTATTATTGTCCTTCTGCTAAAAGAACATTTTTATAGTGCAGTTCTGCTGCAGATGAATTATCTCAGATCTGTTATGTATGAAATACACTTATTTCACCTTTATTTTTTAAATTTTAGTTTATTTATTGTAAAATCAAGAGTTTTATATGTATATTCATAGGTTATGCTATTTATGGTGTGTCTAATTTCTAGAAATGTATGTTTATGTTTTTCATTGAATTTGGAGAATTTTCAGTCATTATGACTTCACATACTTTTTTCTGACTTCTCCCTGATTCCAATCCTGTTCTGATCTCCTTCTGGGAATCCAGCTGCATGAATATAAAAGCACTTTGTATTTTTCCACAGGAAAGTTTCCTCACATAAAGGTGAAAGACATTTGAGGGATATAGGGGAAAGGGATATGTAGAGAAAGAGTTGAAAAATTGAAAACTAACTCGATGACTGCTAGTATTAAGGTATTATTCATTATATTAGCTGTGATGACATTTTTATGATTATGATATTTTTAAAGAGGCTTTATTTCTTTAAAGATAAATATAAAATATGTATAGATATAGTGAGCAGATCTGAGTTTTACTTCAAAATATTCTTCAGTGTAGGCATTGATTGGGAATATTAAGGAAATAAGATTGGCTATGGTTTTGGCTATGCTTTGACAGCTGTTAAAGCTGTTGTGTGAATTTATTATTCTACTCTGTATTTGTGCATGTTTGATTTTTCCTTAATGAAATAAAAAGCATAAAATGGAGTAAAAACTAAACATAATATTGTATTAGTCATGAATGCATTAATGCTTGAATAATGACTACAAAAATAAAGTCAACAATAAAATCAGAATGTAGGATTTGGAGAAATGTGAGATAATGGGGGAAGACATTACAGCTGATTGAGGGAGTTTGCAAAATTTCTGTTACTTAACTAGCTGAAGACACCTAATTTTTATTCTTCCCATCTTTACTGACATTTTTAAACTACTTTTTTCAATTCTTCTATTGAAACTTTTGTCATAATTTTACTTTATTAACCCTAAACACACTAATTCTCTTATTAATCTTCTGCGTACCAGTTAGTCTTGATGTGTGGGTATTATTCTAAAAACTGTAGACTTTACACAGTAAATAAGCCTAAAGTTTTATACATTGCTTCTTAGTTCCCTATCCTATTTCTTTCCCACCCATGTATTCTAATTTACTATATTATCTGCTAGTAACCAATATTTTTTCTGGCATTAACATTGTTTTAGATTTTAACATTTTTTTTAATATGGGTAAAATTTTAGTTAATTTATGATATAACAGGAAAGTGTTAGCTTACTTTCTTCTATGTGCTTTACTCATCATTATAGTACAATTTTTTGTATACATTCTTGATTTTCATCTGAACTGAAATAACTTTGACTTCTAAATTAAAATCTGATATACACTAGGACCTACAGCTGGATATTTTTTATTCTGTCTACTGGTTTATTTGTCTATACTTTATAAAACAACAATTCATTTTTTAAACAATGAGGCTTTATAAAGTCTTCTGCCATACTGTAAAATAACCCATTTCTCACTATTCTTTTTAAACGTTTTCAAAATATTCTTGGGCATTTATCCTCCTGCATAAACCATCGGATAATTTTATCCAATTACGATTCTCCTTGTAAAACTGCAAGTGAATAAGTGGAGTTGACAGGACATAAAACATACTGTACTTTATTGAGTACTGGACAAAAACTTTAATCCACAATCAGATAGACCATTACTGGCTTGGGACAGTATTTTAGCTCTTCCTGAAAGACCTGTAATTTTGTAAAGTGCTATTAAAGAAAGTCCCAAATGGTGGCTTCAAGTAAGGTTTCTTTATTTCCTTAGTGAGTACGTTGAAATATCAGTTAAATCTGAGGAATAATATCTCAAAAACTCTCTTTAAATATTTTCATCACACTTTCTCCAATTTCTTTGTGTGTGTGTGTGTGTGTGTGTGTGTGTATGGATACATACACATTGGGAGATAGTGGGGGAAGAATAAGTAATGAAATATGAATTTAAAATAATAAGACATAAACTTGTATTAGAATTGCATGGTTCTAAATAAGCTAAATACAGTTTTTTTAGTAAAATAATCTTAGTGAAAATATCAGTGTAACTCTAATGAGAGTGACTTATTGAATCAGTATCTAACAAAATTTATAACAAAAATGTTAAAACTCCCTTGAATTTTATCTGATAGCAAATACATATGAAAACATTTTTTAAGGGCAGATTAGTTAGTTAAAAATAGGAAGATATTTCAATTCATGTGGTTAAAGCAAAAAATTAAAGACTAAGTCCTGTGGCAGTTGCTTACATTTATGAAATAAGTGTGTATGTGGTATTCATCATGTTCTCTAAAGTTTAATATCAAAGTAGCCAAAGCATATGTTTTAATATAAATTACTAATTGATACACTAAGTTATACCATAAATAAGATATAAAGATATAAATATATAGAATTTAAAATGACCACTTAAAAATATAATATATCACTTGGTATATTTTATGCTGGGGATTATGAACATATTTTGAAGAGAGGAATTATAAGTCAATTATTTATTTGATAGGTGGCAAAGCACATTTTAAATATATTCCAACAAAGTAGACTTTGGAATTAATAATGCTTTGTGCAATTAATATGAATCAAAATAATTTTTCAAGACAGCTTGGCATTCTAAAATATTATGCAAAATGTTTTCATATACATGTACTTATAAATTATTCAATTAAAATGTACTATAATATGCTATAAAATGTGAACTTCTACAATTATTTTTGTAAAAATTAAAATTGCATTTGATTCTGTAACTTTGGTTATTAAAGTCCAAGGTAGTCTATAGAAGGAACATCAAAACTAGTGGTAATCTGAGTCAGATCAGCGTCATGGCAGTATAAAACATCCCTCATTTTTGTTACCTTCCTCAACAACAGAAATTCATCATGCATCCACAAACAGAGGTACCATTGAGGGATCTGTGGAATCCAACATCATACACCAAAGGGCCCTGGAATGAGTGTCAACCACTCATGCATCAGGTAATAGGCAATCACACTTTGGTTCTGGCTGTGGATCCTAAAGTGGCCCATCAATTGGCTCCAGCCCCTCTTGGTCATAGCCGAGGAGCCCCAGGAAAACATTGACTCAGATAATCACCTATAGATGAGAAAGAGTCTCTGTGGAAGTTCAGGTTTCCAGAAGAGAAGTTCCAGCACACCACTGGAACCAAAGAATAAGTTTGGATAGACTGAAGTGGAGTACAGAATCATGAGCTGTATGATTGAGGGGTGGGAGAAAGCAGGGAGAGGAAGAGATAAGACTCTTGGATGACATTAAAAGAAGGCAAGAGGCATCCCATGCCCTGATTTCAAACTATGCTACAAATCTATGGTAATTAAAAAAGTATGGTGCTAACATAAAAATAGACACATAGGCCAATAAAATAGAACTGAAAGCCCAGAAATAAGCACCCACATATATAGTTAACGAATATTTGACTGAGGAGCCAAGCATACTCAATGGAGAAAGTATAGTCTCCTTCATAAATATTGATGAGAAAACTGGATAACCACTGCATAAACATGAATTGAACCCCTGTCTTACATCTTACCCCACTCACAAAAATGAACTTGCAATTGATTCAAGATTTAAAAGAGAGACTTGAAACCAGAAAACTTTTTGAACAAAACTAGGGAAGGAGCTAATGTGAAAGAAGGAACAAAGAAGCTCCTTAATGTTGGTCTTGCAGCAATTTTTTGGATAAGATGCCAAGAACATAAGCAACAAACACAAAAATAATTAAGTTGGACTGCATCGAACTAAAAAGTTCCTTCACAGCAAAGAAACTATCAACAAAATGAAAAGGCAGCCTACAGAATAGGAGAAAATATTTGGAAATCATATTATCTGAGAAGGGGCTAATATTCAAAATATATGTGAAGAACTCATGCAATTCATTAGCAAACAAAACAAAATCCTCGGGGCGCCTGGGTGGCTCAGTTGCTTAAGCGACTGCCTTCGGCTCAGGTCATGATCCTGGAGTCCCTGGATCGAGTCCCGCATCGGGCTCCCTGCTCGGCAGGGAGTCTGCTTCTCCCTCTGACCCTCCCCCCTCTCATGTGCTCTCTCTCAATCTCTCTCTCTCAAATAAATAAATAAAATCTTTAAAAAAACAAAAAAAAAACAAAACAAAATCCTCAAACAATCCAAATAAAAAATGGGCAAAGGATCTGAAGAGACATTTTTCCGAAGATATGCAAATGACCAACAGGTACAAGAAAAGATGCTCAATATCACTAAACATCAAGGAAACACAAGTCAAAACTACAATTAGATATTATGTCACATCTGTAAAATGGCTATCATCATGAAAATGAGATAATAACTATTGATGAGGATGTGGAGAAATGTGAATCCTCATGCACTATTGGTGGGAATGTAAGTTGGTCCAGCCACTATGGAAAGCAATATGGAAATTACTCAAAAATTTAAAATAGAACTATCATATGATCCAGCAATCCCACTTCTCCCTATATATCCAAAGGAAACATAAACAGTATCTCCAAGAGACATCTGCACTCCCATATTCATTTGCAACATTATTCACAAGAGACAGCATGCAATGACATTGAGGGCATTAGGCTAAGTGAAATTAATTCAGACAGAAAAAGACAAATACTGCATGATATCACTTATATGCAGAATTCAAAAAAACTGAACTCATAGAAACAGAGAATATAGTGGTGGTTACCAGGGGCTGGGGTTATGGAAATGGGTACAAACTTCCAACAATAAGATGAATAAATTGTGGGTATTTAATGTACAGTATTATAGTTAATAATACTGTATTATATACTTGCAAGTTGCTAAGAGAACAGATCTTAAATGTTCTCACCACAAAGAGAAATGATAATTACACGACATGTTGGAGGTGTTAGCTAACACAATGGTGGTAATCATTTTGCATTATATGTGTGTACCAGGTGAATGTGTTGTACATCTTAAACTTACACGAAGTTATATGTCAGTTATACCTCAATAAAGCAGGTAAAAAATCAGAAATAATTGACAACAAATTATAATAGCACACGTGATTAGCTATTTTAGTTTTGTTAGTTATTGAAAAACCAACATTGCAGACCTGCAACATGTATTCAATTCCCTAATAACCTACTATTACTAGTAATATGTTCCTAAGGTAACTGCCATTAGAATCACATAAACTGGGTAAATAAAAGTAAAATAATCACTGTTTAATGAATGCTTTTTAAACTTAAAAATGTTGATTTTTATGTGCCTTTTTATAACATATTTTTCATTTTTCCACAGAACAGAAAATAAATTTATTACATATTGTTTTAAGGATTTTATTATTCAGTTTAAAAATAATTCTTCAGAAGTTATCATAGAGATTCTTGTATGATACATTATATATGCCTAGCAAATATTAGAGATTGACACTATTTTAGCTGTATTTAAAGGTTAGAAGAGTCATACATTTAATTATCATTTCTAACAATCATCTAGGTATGAAAAAATCATACTTTTATAATTAAATAGAATCTTGCATATCAGAAAACATAAGTATTTTACGAATTGGAAAAAAAGTGACATGTAGAGTTTCTAACAACCTAAAAAAAATGAAAAAAGGCTAGAGACTCATTTAAAATTTTTCTCAACACTGGGAAAATATTCAAAAATACATAATAAAATAGCATTATTTATTTATACTTAGAAATATACCTCAATAAAAATACAGTTATTTATTTCCATATTTTAACAAATGACAAGTCATAATTTCTGTCTCTGAATGATGAATATGATATTTATAGTTGTTGAATCAACTGATGTTCAAATAATCAAATAATTTAAAATAAATACATTTATTTTATTTTTTTATTATTTATAAGACATGGAAATTACATGACATACCTGGAGCTATATAGCAAGGTTAAGGGTAAAGAGAGAGACCCCAGGTACCTAGGTTCTGCTTTTATTGGGTTTGAGGATAGAGGCCTAGCTTCATGGGCTCACTCCTTATTGGTGAACTTAGAAGATAAGAGTGGGAATTCAAGCACAGGGAGAAGGAAAAAAAAAAAAAAGAAAGAACAAATGGTGGCCCAGATGGTTAGTTACCAAAATCTCTAAAGCAAAGGTGCCTCAGCTGTGGAAAGGCTGGCTCTTAATCGCATCTTGTGGCTGGCAATGTGTTTATTAAAGACAGTAGTCTGGGGAAGGGAGGGAAATCCAAAGGGGGAGAAATCAGAGAGGGAGACAAACCATGAGAGAATATGGACCCTGGAAACAATCTGAGGGTTTGGGGGAGGGGGTAACAGGGGGATGGGTATTGAGGAGGGCACGTGCTGTGATGAGCACTGGGTGTTATACGTAACTAATCATTGAACACTACATCAAAAACTAATGATGTACTATACATTGGCTAACAACAACATAATAATAATAGTAATAAACATGAAGGATATTCAACAGCTGCCTAAACAATCCTTTAACAAGAGCTCCTGCATGTAAGCATAATTCTCAGGGCCAAAGTTGAACAAGATTGTCCTGGGAAGAAAACTAAAAAGAGATAACTCAAAGGTAATAAAGAACAGAGTTATTATGAATAAGGAAAACAAACAAACAAAACAAGATAGTAGTCTTTGATGTAGATGTCTCTCTGAAATGGATGCTTAGCAATCAAAACTTCAGTCAGGCACTTGCATTACAGAAGGAAAAAAATAATTATCAAGGTTTACATTACAAAGAAGAAGAATAAGAGTTTCAAAAGCAGAAATTTTAAAAAGAAATAGAAGAGAGGACATGACTATATAAAAATTAGGAGAAAATTATCTCAACTGAAAACAGTTTCAAATCTGAAGGTGAAAAGTATCACTGAAATTCTAGAAGACTTATCAAAAACATACACACAAAAGAACAGACAGAAATCTCTAATTCAAAGGAAAATGAGAAAAATACAAGATTCTAGAGAAAATGTGAAGGTACCTCAAATATAATGCAGTCAGACTGCAATCTGTTTTTAGTTGTTTTTGCAAAACCGGTACCTAGAAGACAGTGAAAGAAAATCATGACTTTTGTGGGAAATAGACTGCTTCTCAAGTCTAAAATCCTACAGCAAATATGGAGGATGGGAAGAGTAGAAACATTATTTCCCCCTAATAGCCTGTTCTAAATAAAGTCAGATTTGAGAGGGTGTGTAAGGGGTGGGATACAGTGTCTTGGTGGGAGAACCAGTGCGACATAGTGGGGAAAACAGTGCATATCTTGTTTGTAAAGATGATAGAGAGTGTCCAAAAGATGATAGAAAGTGTCCAACTGTGAATAACTGGAACAGAAAGGTAATCATAAATGAAATGAGAAATTATATTAAAGCTTTCCAAAATAACAAAGAAAAAACTAAATAGCTATTTCAAGAAGTGAAATGATGACCTGTGGAAACAATGACTAAAACAGCTTAAAAATATAACATTAGAAAAAATAGTACAATTTTTAAGTTATCAATCATCATATCAGTCATGTATTAAAAACTGTTGTTAAAATATAGAGGCTACGAAATTGCCCAAAAATAAAAATACAAAAATTATATGTATTTAACAAAATATACACATAAAATATTCATTTAAAAACTTTTAGGGGCACCTGAGTGGCTCAGTCCGTTAAGCGTCTGCTTTCAGCTCCAGCCATGATCCCGGGGTCCTGGGATTGAGCCCTGCATCAGGCTTCCCGCTCACGGAGAGTCTGCTTCTCCCTCTCCCTCTGACCCTCCCTTCTGCTTGTGCTCTTGCTTTCTTTCTCTCTCTCAAACGAATAAATAATAAATCTTTTTAAAAAAGTATTTTAAATAAAAACTTGTGGAAATTGATGTCAAATAAATTTTAAAAAGTGTAGTGGCAGTAATAATATTAGAACCATATGGAGTATGAGTTAAACTTGACATTGAATTGATAAGTATATTAAGAGAGTTTCAATTTGTAATAATCTGTTTTTATGACAAAAATTGATGTCAACTTTTTTTAAAAAGCAGAAAAGATGAAACCACATTTATGATTGCAAGTAATTGAATCTCTAAGAATATTAAATGTTTAATAGATATAAAACACACTTTTAAAGTTGAAGAAATGAATAAAGTCATTAATCTCTTAAGGATTACATGTTCAAATATATTTATATATGTATATTTATATATATATTCACATTAGTATATTAAGTTAAAAATGGACTAAGTATTCAGTCACAAATACCATAATCTTTATCATAGGTAATTCATGATTTCCTAGAAAAAAAAGAATTACATAAATTGACCTATATCAAATGGATACTAGAAGATACTAATTAAAACAGACTGAAAGCTCATTAGAGATGTACATGTAAAAATTTACCAGGACCAGATGGCTCACAAGGGACAGCCATATAACCTTGAAAGAACTTATAATACCAAAACCATTTAAATTATTCCAAGACTAAGAAATAGATGAAATCCGTGAAATTTCTTAAAACAGTACATGACCAAAACCTTATATGTGTAATAAAATTCAAACTAAAAATCAAATTCTGCTATGAATATTGATGCAAAATTCTAAATAAAATAAAATTGTTGTTAAAAATCCAGTGATAAAAATATAGTCTAATCAAGAATTTTTACTACTCATGTTTTACTATTAAAAATTATCAAAACAGGGGCACCTGGGTGGCTCAGTCATTAAGTGGCTGCCTTCGGCTCAGGTCATGATCCCAGGGTCCTGGGATCGAGCCCCGCATCGGGATCCCTGCTCCGCGGGAAGCCTGCTTCTCCCTCTCCCACTCCCCCCTGCTTGTGTTCCCTCTCTCGCTGTCTCTCTCTCTGTCAGAAAATAAATAAAATCTTTAAAAAAAAATTATCAAAACAATCTATCATATTAAAATTTAAGGGAATGAATCATGTGCTTCTATCAATAGATGTTAAAAAGGCCTTTAATAAAACCTAGCATTGAAGGATAAATAAAACTCCAAGTAAAGTTGGCATATTATAGAGGATAACAACATCTAAGACAATCTACTAATGGGGAAAAATGTATCAAATTATAAAAATGATATAATTATAAATTTTATAAATTATAAAAAATATCAAATTATAAAAATGATATCATTTGGAAATAAGAATGATATGGATAGGAGTTATGGCAAGAAACCTGGGAATCTGGAGACAAGTAAAATGAAAATAACCAAAATTCCTTAGCATGTAGTATATGATCCCTTTGGCATTTTTGTGGCATGTTTATGTGTCTATACATATGTCAAGAATATGTTACTAAAATCTTTCTGGAATTTTAAGAGTCTGTTTTTAGAGGGACAGCATTTGGTCTGCATGTTATATATAACTTGAAAGACAACCAGGTAAGGCCATTTATTCAAAGGTACTTTCAGAGTGATCTTGTGAATGACTTACTGTTCTGGGTACAGGGATTACAATGATGATGTCATGGAGCTCTTGTTTAGGAAAGAATTCAAGCATGTAAGAATAGAATAAGTGCTACCACACAAGAATACCCGTGGCACAAGGTGTAGGGTCCTTTTATGCCCATATTTACTCACTGAACAAAAAAGAATATTGAGCAAATAGGGTGAGATTTCCAGAATGTAATTGGTAGATACATTCCCAAACCTGGAAGTGACTGATTCTACAACTCTCTATTTCGCACAAGTGATAGGGTTGGCTTTTAAGAAAGTGCTAAAGGGCTGCTTAAGTGTCATTTTGTCTCACTCTTGTTTACTCCAATTTTGTAGAGTGTATATTCTGCCAGATACAATGCTGAACATTACTGGTTAAAACGGAAGATTAATTACTTTTAATTTTTTTTCCTTTTAGTAATATAGTTTTCTGCCAGAAAGATAAACCAGAAAGCAAACAAATAAATAAGCAACAAATTGATGACACAAACATTTATAATGATAAGAATTAAGATGATGGCCATAGGATGGTGACAGGGACTTTTCTACTATGGGAATATTTAAGCTGAGATGTGAAAGATGCTGTTATAGCCCAAGTAGTTGAGCATGCTTGAAAGGATACTTCAGAGAGAGGGAGCACATGCTCTAAGGCAGGAAAGAGTTGTTCTTGATAAACTGAGAGACCAAGACATACAGAGTATAGTAATTAACAGAAAGAGGAAAAGGTGAGATAGTAAAGATAGGAAGGGTATTAACTTATGCATGGCCTAACAGGCCTTTCCCCAAAAGGGCGCAAAGATTCAAGTTTTCACATCAAACACAATAAGCAATTAGAAGGAATTAGATTTATTAATTATATTTATATTTATTTATTCTATTTCTGATGGGTTTTTGACCACCTTAGACTTTCCAATTGTATAAGATCTCTGCATTTGAGTTCATAGAACAAACTGACCTAAAATTAAAATGTGGGGTTTTTTTTTTTGAGATGCCTTTGAGTCATCCAGTAAGAAATTGGTTATGTTAGGCCAAGGTCATGAATATAACCCTGTATATAAATGTAAACATGAATTTTTACTATAATTAATTTGATTTTTTTTTCACCACTGGTTTTCAGCAATCCAGATACAGATAGAGCTAAGATAGGGAATTGGGATGTGATTTATTCACATGGTTGATTATAGAAAAATATTGTGGGAAATGTGCTACAATGGGCAAGAGATGAGATGAAGTAATGGACCACATAAGCATATAATATAAACTAGAGTGAGAAGTCAGTGAAGTCAGGAAAAAATGCAAGTTGCTGTCAGGTGAAGTATAAATGTAATGAATACAAGTAAGGAGAATGATGGAACGCGGGAGTATGTGCTGTAAACATGGGATATTCGATTTATAGTCAGCTTTGGAGCAGTCCAAATGGTGAGAAAATCTATCATGGGCCATGAGAGTGCATTGATAAAATAGAATAAAGATGGATATTCCCCAAGATGGGAGTATAGAGAATATCAAGATTGCAGTGTCTCCCAACAATGAATCTGAGGATTTGAAATAAGAAGGACACTTCTTCTAGTGATAGGTAGCATAATCTAAACCACAGAATCTACATCCAGACAGCCTGAATTGAATCTTGACTTCAGAACATACTGAATGGGTGACCTTGGAAAAGTTATTTAACCCATTCTGTGCTTCAATTTTCCTATTTGTAAAATAGGGATAACAATAGTACGTATTGCATGCAGTTGCTCTGAGAATTATGGACTAATGAAAGGCACCTACAAGAGTTCCCAGAATACAAGAAACACTATAGAGTGTTAGATAGATATTAAAAAAAAAAAAAAGCTTCAATGAAGAAGTTTGGGACAAGTGACTAGTCTGGCTGCCGCGCAGTGAACATGAGACCAGGTGTGCAATCTCTGAGTAGGCTAGGAAATATAGAAATATATAGGACTACAAGAAGCACCTTGATTCCTATTAAGAAGAATGGGATAGGAGAGAAAGGGCATGAAGAGGACAAAAAAGAAAATACAGTGTTACAAAGCGAAGGGAGAAGAGCTTTCCAAGGAGGTGGGCTTTGCTTTTCATTTCAGCCTTGCTATGAGAAATCATAGAAGCACCTGTACCAAAACTTATTTGTCCTCTTTGTTCTTAGAAGCTGCTCTAAGATTTGATGCCAAGTGCTACGGTTTTCAAGCTGCTGCTTCAATGAGTTATTTATTCCATTAGCTGCATTGTTAAATTTAAAACAAAGTTGTGTTTGAGAATATGCTACTCTGAAATACAAGCTACTTTAATATAGGTGAGCATGTGTATGTGTTACCAGTTACACTAGCTTCTCTGTTGACCCTCATCAAATAATACTGGACTTTATTTTGTTACCTAGGCAATAGATGAAACTAGAAGTAACATCCAGATGGAACGCTGGTATTTTTAAAGATGTAGTCACTTTGTTAAAAGGAAAAAAAAATAAAACAGAAAGACAGTTTTTGGCAATAAACTAGGGTGAGAAAGAGGGATACATGGGATTTTTAAAAAATAGACTCAGAGCTATATCTTGTGGTATGATATGGTACCTAGATGTCTGTGCACTCGCAAGGTACAACAGAAGAGAAAACAATGGATAATTGGGGTATAGGTTTGGGAAATTTGTAGAAATTAGTACATTGGCAATACTAAGCGGAGTCACAGGAACCGTTACTATTTACTAGAAGAAGCATATTACTCTGTTAACAGCACTGTGCAGTAATTAGATCATTACTGTTGCACACAGAAGACTATTTCAAGATGAATGCAACATCCTATGTTATCTAGTTCTACTTAAAATGTTGATTAAGATGAGATGGATGTATAATGGAATATTACTCAGCCATAAAAAAAGAACGAAATCTTGCCATTTGCCACAATGTAGATGTAGCTAGGGAATATTATGCTAAGCGAAATGAGTCGGAGAAAGACAAATACCATATGATTTCACTCATATGTGGAATTTAAGGGATGTAACAGATGAACATAGGGGGAATAAAAGAAGAGAGAGACAAACCATAAAACAGACTCTTAACCATAGGGAACAACCTGAGGGTTGCTGGAGGGGAAGGGAGTGGTGGGTTAAATATGTGATGGGGATTAAGGAGTGCACTTGTGGTAAGTACCAGGTGATGTATGGAAGTGATGAATCACTAAATTCTGCATCTGAAACTAATATTACACTGTATGTTAACTAACTGGAATTTAAAATTGTGAAACTAAATAAAAATTAAAATTAAAAAAAATTTAAAAAAAGATGAGATGGAAGAGTATCCATTGAAGTTTATAATACAGTAGAAACATCCTTGCTACTAAATATTGATTTTCAAAATGTGTTCTGTAATTTTTAGACCATTGTTCATTTTAAATCCTAGTATTTGCAAGTGTGAAGGAACCACCTAAGGGTGAGGATCACTGGATATTGGTGATATGTCCAGAGATGTAATTTCTTCCTACCTGCTTAGATTTATTCAAGAATGAATACTAGTTTGGTCTAATTGACTAAACATATCATTATTAGGGACTTACAGGAAGAAAGCATATAGAGAGAAGCTGAATTATTTTTTCTTCCAACTTGACTTAGCCATAGGCCTCAAGTTTTATAGTAACTATTTCCTTCAGTCTCTTAGATGATAAGCTTTGGTTTCTCCTGTTCCATTTAAAATAAAAATTAAACCTTTTGTGCCATTCTGCTATAGGAAGAGACTGAGAATGACTTGTGTCTGAAATATGCAGGAGCATTTAATAGAGATCTACTGGAACTCTTAAAAATCTTTTATTAAAGTATCTTTCAGTAACAAGGTTTGTAAGAATTGATATATGTTACATATATGAACCTTGAAAATATTATGCTAAGTGAAAGAAGCCAGTCACAAAAATACCACATATGGTATGATACATTTATATGAAATATCCAGGGTTTCCTTTTGGGGTGATGAAAATATCTTCAAATTAAAATATTTGCATAACTCTATGAAAATACTTAAAAAACTGATTTGTGTACTTTAAAGGGATGAATTTTATAGAATGTGAATTATATCTCAAAGCTCTCATTAAAAATTAAACCCACTTCAACAGATGAATGGATAGAGAAGATGGGGTCCATATATACAATGGAATATTACTCAGCCATCAGAAAGGATGAATACCTACCATTTGCATCAACATGGATGGGACTGGAGGGTATTATGCTAAGTGAAATAAGTCAAGCAGAGAAAGACAATTATCATATTATTTCACTCATGTAGAATATAAGGAATAGCACACAGGACTACAGAGGAAAGGAGGGAAGACTGAATGGGAGGAAATCAGAGAGAGAGACAAATCATAGAAACTCTCGACTCTCGGAAACAAACTGAGGGTTACAGAAGGGAGGAGGGTAGGGGAATGGGGTAACTGGGTGATGGGTATTAAGGATGGCAAGTGATGTGATGAGCACTAGGTGTTATACGCAACTAAAGAATTGTTGAACACTACATCAAAAACTAATGATGTACTATATGTTGGCTAATTGAACATAATAAAAAAATTAAAACCACTAACCAAGATTGACCTTATTAATATCATATTTATATATTTATAGCCAGTGTCCAAAATGACTTTTTGTTTGATTTTTCTCTGCTTTAAAAATATTTTTGTAATGTCAGAGAAAAATCTGCTTTGGATGGAGTAAACAGGCAAGGAAGACTTTATTGAAGACATTTCAATAAAGGAGAGAGTTTGAAATCAACTCCACTGCATCAAAAGGGCAGGAGAGATTTTAAGGACTGGGGTGAGCTAATGAAAAGTACCGGAGGATGTTAGGGAGAAAAAGGCAGTGTGATGAGGTCATCTGTGTTCTTATTGGTCATATTTATCTTTGTTGATCTGCAAGTAAAGTTTATTCTCTGGTTGCTTTTATTTATTTATTTTTTTTTAAGTTTCAAAATGTTGCCATGTTTTTTACAAATTTTTATTTAAATTCTAGTTAGTTAACATATAATGTTATATTAGTTTCAGGAGTAGAATTTAGTGATTCATCGCTTACATATAGCACCCAGTGCTCAATACAACAAGTGCCCTCCTTAATAAGCATCACTCTTTTAGCCCATCACCCACACACCTCCCCTCCATCAACCCTCAGTATGTTCTCTATAGTTAAGAGTCTTATGGTTTGCTTTCCTCTCTTTTTTTCTCCATAACCCTTATGTTCATATGTTTTGTTCCTTAGATTCCAAATATGAGTGAAATCATATGATATTTATCTTCCTCTGACTTGTTTTGCTTAGCATATTACACTCTAGCTCCATCCATGTCATTGCAAATAGCAAGATTTCATTCTTTTTGAGAGCTGAGTGATATGCCGTTCTGTATTTATACCACCACTCCTTTATCAAGAAGGTCAAGAAGTTGCTGCTTGTGTTTTCCTATAGGATTTTGATGGGTTCCTGTCTTGCATTTATATCTTCCATCCATTTTGAATTTATATCTGTGCATGGTGTAAGAAGGTGGTCCAGTTTCATTGTTCTGCATGTTACTGTCCAGTTTTCCCAACACCATTGGTTGTTGAAAAAAAGAGTCTCTTTTCTACTATTCTTTTCTTGCTATTTCTGCTATTCTTTCCTGCTTTGTTGAACATTAGTTGACCATATAGTTGAGGGTCCATTTATGGGTTTTCTATTCTGTTCCACTGATCTATGTGTCTGTTTCTGTGCCAGCACCATACTGTCTTGAGGACTACAGCTTTGTAATATAACTTGAAGTCTGGAATCGTGATGCCTCCAGCTTTGCTTTTCCTTTTCAAGATTGCTTTGGCTATTCAGGGTGTTTTGTGGTTCCATACAAGTTAGAATTGTTAGTTCTAGCTCTGTGAAAAATGCTCGTGGTATTTTGATAAGGATTGCATTGCATGTGTAGATTGCTTTGGGTGGTATAGACATGTTGACAATATTTGTTCATCCAGTCCGTGAGTATGGATTTTTTTTCCGTTTCTTTGTGTCATCTTCAATTTCTTTCATAAGTGTTCTATAGTTTTCAGAGTACAGATCTTTTTTTTTTTTAAGATTTTATTTATTTATTTGACAGAGAGACAGCGAGAGAGGGAACACAAGCAGGGGGAGTGGGAGAGGGAGAAGCAGGCTTCCTGCTGAGCAGGGAGCCCAATGCGGGGCTCAACCTGAGCCAAAGACAGACACTTAACGACTGAGCCTCCCAGGCGCCCCCAGAGTACAGATATTTTCATCTCTTTGGTTAGGTGTACTCCTAGGTATCTTATAGTTTTGTGCTTTTTTTGTGTGCAATCGCAAATGGGATAAATTCCTTGATTTCTCTTTCTGCTACTTCATTATTGCTGTATAGAAATGCAACAGATTTCTCTATGTTGATTTTGTATCCTGCAACTTTACTGAATTCATGTATCAGTTCTAATAATTTTTTTTGGAATCTTTGGGTTTTCTACATAGAGTATCATGTTGTCTGTGAAAAGTGAAAGTTTGACTTCCTTGCTGATTTGGATGCCTTTTATTTCTTTTTGTTGCCTGATTGCTGAGGTGAGGATTTCTAGTACTATCTTAAATAACAATGGTGAGAGTGGATATCCCTGTCCTGTTCTTGACTGTAGAGGAAAAGCTCTCAGTTTTTCCCCACTGAGTTTAATATTAGCTGCAGGTCTTTCATATATGGCCCTTATTTTGTTGATGTATGTTCTCTCTATCCCTACTTTATTGAGGGTTTTCATCAAGAATGCATGCTGTATTTTGTTAAATGCTTTTTATGCAACTATTGAAATGATCATATGGTTCTTATCCTTTCTTTTATTAATGTGGTGTATCATGTTGATTGATTTGCAAATACTAAACCACCCTTTCAACAAACGAATAAGTTCCACTTGATTGTGGTGAATGATTCTTTTAAGGTACTATTGGATTCGATCTGTTACTGTTTTTTGAGAATTGTTCCATCCATGTTCATCAAGGATATTGGTCTGTAATTCTCCTTTTTAGTGGGGTTTTTGGAATCAAGGTAATGCTCAGCCTCATAGAATGAGTTTGGGAGTTTTCCTTCCATTTCTATCTTTTGGAACCGTTTGAGAAGAATAGGTATTAACTCTTCTTTAAATGTCTGGTAGGATTCCCCTGGGAAGCCATCTGGCCCTGGACTTACATTTGTGGGGAGATTTTTGATTACTGATTCAATGTCTTTGCTGGTTATGGGTCTATTCAAATTTTCTATTTCTTCCTGTTTCGGTTTTGGTAGTTTATATGTTTCTAGGAATTTATCCATTTCTTCCAGATTTCCCAATTTGTTGGCATATAATTTTGCATAATATTCTCTTATAACTAGTAGCTGGCCGGTTAGCTCAGTTGGTTAGAGTGTGGTGCTAATATTCTCTTATAACTGTTTGTATTTCTGTGGTGTGGGTTGTGATCTCTCCTCTCCTATTCATTATTTTATTTATTTGGGTCCTTTCTCTTTTCTTTTTGATAAGTCTGGCTAGAGGTTTAAGAATTTTATTAATTCTTTCAAAGCACCAGCTCTTAGTCTTTTGATCTGTTCTACTGTCTTTTTGTTTGTTACTATATGATTTATTTCTGCTCAAATCTTTATTATTTTCCTTCTTCTGCTGGCTTTAGGCTTTATTTGCTGTTCCTTTTCTAGCTCCTTTAGGTGTAAGGTTAGCTTATATATTTGAGACTTTTCTTGCTTCTTGAGGTAGGCCTGTATTGCTATGTACTTCCCTCTTCTGACCGTGTTTGCTGCATCCCAAAGGTTCTGGGCTGATATGTTTTCATTTTCATTTATTCTCATGTATTTTTTTTTAATTTCTTCTTTAATTTCCTGGTTGAGCCATGCAATCATAAGTAGGATGTTCTTTAACCTCCATGTATTTGTGGTCTTTCCAAATGTTTTCTTGTGGTTGACTTCAAGTTTCATCGTCTTGTGGACTGAAAATATGCATCGTATGATCTTAATCTTTTTGTACTGACAGAGGCCTGATTTGTGACCCAGTATGTGATCTTTTTTGAAGAATGTTCCACATGTACTTGAAAAGAATGTGTATTCTGCTGCTTTAGGATGAAATATTCTGAATATATTTGTTAAGTCAATCTGGTCCAGTGTGTCATTCAAAGCCATTGTTTCCTTGTTGATTTTCTGTTTAGATGATCTGTCCATTGCTATAAGTGGGTTGTTAATGTCCCCTACTGTTATTGTATTATTATCAAAGAGTTCCTTTATGTTTGTTATTAATTGTTTTTATATATTTGGGTGCTTCCAAGTTGGGGAGCATAAATATTCACAATTGTTAGAACTTCTTGTTGGATAGACCACTTATTATAATGTAGTGCCCTTCTTCATATCTTATTACAGTCTTTGGTTTAAAACCTAGTTTGTCTGATATAAGTATGAGTACTCCAGCTTTCTTTTGATGTTCATTAGCATGATAAATAGTTCTCCCTTCCCTTACTTTCAAACTACAGGTGTATTTAGGTCTAAAATGAGTCTTTTGTTTTATATATATAGTGTGCCTTGTTTTTTCATTCTTTCCGATGCCCTGTGTCTTTTGATTGGAGCATTTAGTCCATTTACATTCAGAGTGATTATGGATAGATATGAATTTACTTCCCTTGTGTTACCCGTAAAATTGTTGTTTCTGGAGATTTTCTCTGTTCTTTTGTAGTCTTGCTGCTTTTGGTCTTGCTTTCCCACTGAAAGAGTCCTCTTTAATATTTCTTGCAGGGCTGGTGTAGTGGTCACAAACTCCTTTAGTGTTTTGTTTTGGTTTTTGTTTTGTTTGTTTTTGTTTTGTCTTGGAAACTCTTTAGCTCTCCTTCTATTCTGAGTGGAAGACTTGCTGGATAAAATATTCTTGCCTGCATATTTTTCCCCTTCAGCACATATCATGTGAACATATCATGCCACTATTTTCTGGCCTGCCAGGTTTCTGTGGAGAGATCTGCTGCTAACCTCTTTTGTCTTTCCTTGTAGGTTAGAGATGTCTTTTCCTTTGCTGTTTTCAGGAGTCCTTCCTTATCTCTGTATTTTGCAAAATTCACTACTTTATATATTGGTGTTGGCCAGCTTTTGTCAGTTTTGTTGGGAGTTCTCTGTGCCTCCTGGATTTGGATGTCTGTTTCTTTCCCCAAATTAGGAAAGTTTTCAGCTCTAATTTCCTCAAATAAACCTTCTGCTGCTGCTGCTGCTGCTGCTGCTTCTTCTTCTTCTTCTTCTTCTTCTTCTTCTTCTTCTTCTTCTTCTGGGACTCTTATGATATGACTGTTATTATGCTTTATGGAGTCACTGAGTTCCCTAAGTCTATATTGGTGATCTAATATTTTTCTTTCCCTCTTCTTTTCAGCTTCACTATTTTCCATAATTGTATCTTCTATATCACTTATTTGTTCCTGTGCTTCTTCCATCCTGTGGTCATTCCAGCAGTCAGTTTTGCATCTCAGTTATAGCATTTTTTTTTTTTTATTTCGGCCTGAGTGATTTTTAGGTCTTTTATCTCTGTGGTAAGGGTCTCTCTCATTTTTTCTATGTTTTTCTTAAGCCCAGCTAGTATCCATACAATTGTTGTTTTAATTTCTGGTTCAGGCATATTACTTATATCTATTTTGATTAGCTCCCTGTTTGTGACTCCTTCTTGTTCTTTCTTTTTGGGATTAATTGCTCCATCTTTGCATTTTGTCTAGATATCTGTCTTTTGTGTGTTAGGAAAGCCTGTGTCTGGTCCTATTTCTACTACAGGTAAAGCTTTGGAGCATTCTACGATCAGTAGACCTGGTTCGTGCAGGGGGTTTGTGCTGGTCTTCTGGGGGCAGGGCCTGCTGCTGTTGTGGCTTTTAATCACACTTGACCTATTAAAAAAGGCACTATAAGGGCGCCTGGGTGGCTCAGTAGGTTAAGCATCTGCCTTTGGCTCAGGTCATGTTCTCATGGTTCTGGGATCAAGCCCCACATTGGGCTCCCTGCTCAGCGGGGAGTCTCTTCTCTTTCTCTCTCTGCCTCTCCACCCTCTCACGCTCTCTCTCTCACTCACTCTGCTTCAAATAAATAAATAAAATCTTTAAAAAAATTTAAAATTTAAAAAGCACCTATAAAGCCCAGATGGGTAGGGCTTGGTGTAAGTGATTCAAGCCTCCACTGTGGGTGCCGTTTCACTTACTGAAGTCCATCTATTGATGGGAGGGATGAAAAATGGTGTTGGCCTTCTCTCTTCCCTGGAAAGGGGAGTTCATGCCTGCCACTATTCAGGAGACCCTCACAGAAGAGCAAACAATCTCCCCTCTTGTGTCCCAGGCTTCTGTTAGATCCCAGCCTTCACTGTCTGCTTCGGCATGGTGCACCCACCCAGCTCCTGTGTTTTATTTCAGGTGAGCAGCTGGGTTTCAAAACTCCAAATTTTAAGGAGCTGGCATAGTGTGGACCCACGCTGATCCACTGGGGAGGGTCTTGCTGTTGCTTGGACCAGTTTGTCCTAGAAAAGCAGTCATACAACTGCACAGGGGTTTGGATTTTATGATACACTGTTGCAAAAAGCTCTGGTTGCTTTTAAGATTACCTATTTATAGCTGTTATTCCAGTTCCTCCACACTTCTTGTGCTTGGGTGTTAGTGCATTTTTTTGGATCTATAAAGTTAGAGATTCTATTTGGGAGAAAAAAAGCCATTTAGCTTAGAGTTGCCTCATAGCTCACTGATACTCTGTTCTTTTTTGATATTGTTATTCTTTTATATTTTGTATTATTTCTTTCTGTATTTTATTTTATATAATCTTATTGCTATTTCTTCATGTTCACTAAACTGAGACCTTTCCTTTTGCCTTTCTATTATTAATTTCCACTTTGATTACATTATGAGCAGATAAACATACTGTGTATGATTCCATTTCTTAGAAATTTCAAGGTTTGTTTTATGAATCAGGACAGCATCTATTTTTATATATGTTCCATGGGCACTTGAAAAAATGTGTATTCTGCTGTTGTTGGGTGGAATGTTCTATAAATGTCAGTTCCTATTGTTTGATGGTTTTGATGAGTTATTATATACCTTGCCAATTTTTACCTAGTTTTTCTGGCAGTTTCTGAGGGATGGATGCTGAAGCCTGCACATAAAATTGTGGATTTCTCCTATAAGATCTATCAGTTTTGTTTCACATGTTATCTTGTTTGGTGCACACAATTTGAGTTTGCTTTCTCTTTTTGGATGTTGACCTATTTATTGTAATTCATATCAATATATCCACACGCTTGTTTCTTTTGATTATATTTTACACAATACACATTACCATTCTTCTAATTTCAATCTGTTTATATCACTATATATGAAATTAATTTATTATGGACATTATATTGTTGGGGCATTTTTTTAAATCAATTCTACCAATTCCTGTCTTTTTTGTTTGTTTGTTTTTATTTAAATTCCAGTTAGTTAACATACATTGTAATGTTAGTTTCAGGTGTAAAATTTAGTGATTCATCACTTACATACAACACCCAGTGCTCATCTCAACAAGTTCCCTCCTTAATACCCATCACCCATGTAACCCATCCTCCCACCCATCTCCCCTCCAGCAACTCTGTCTTTAAATTGGTCTTCATATGTCAGGGCAGATGATGGTTTGTGAATGAGATATTTTGAAATCTAATTTTTTTTTAATTAGAGGTTTTGTTGTGTTGTATTTCTTAGTCTATTTTCTTTGAACTTAACAACTTCAGTACCCAATTTCCTAGAATAGATTTTAGTTCTGCATGTTTAGTTCTTATATATAAAATTTTTGAGCTTAAATAAATATGTATTTATCTTGAGTACCTTAAATAAAAAGGTATTGTATCTATCTTTCAGTGTTTTATGCAGGAATGGAGTACTACCAATCTCTCTGTCATTTTACCTAGATTAAATCTACAATGGTAACCACAATCTAATTTGGAAAAAGAACAAGTGTCTTTCCATCAGACTTTAATCAAATCTATTTTATATATACATGGGATACTGTTTTCCATTTCTTTTAGCTCATTTTTATCATCATCAACATCAGCATCAGCATCATCAGCATCATCAAAGGTATTAGTATCTCTTTTTTTTTTTTAAAGATTTTATTTATTTGAGACAGAGAGAATAAGAGAGAGAGAGCACATGAGAGGGGGGAGGGTCAAAGGGAGAAGCAGGCTCCCTGCTAAGCAGGGAGCCCGATGCGGGACTCGATCCAGGGACTCCAGGATCATGACCTGAGCCGAAGGCAGTCGCTTAACCAACTGAGCCACCCAGGCGCCCGGTTTAGTATCTCTTAATGTTAAAAATTAGCAAATTGAAACAAAGTCCACAATGTGGACAATGTGAGTCCACATTGCCGTCCCAAGAACCTCGCTCTCTCCTATTACCTTCAGAGCCAAAACTTGTGTTTGTGTGTGTGTGTGTGTATGTAACATTTACATATACTTTTTATTTTGTCTCACTTTGTACTAGGTATTACTTTGTCTTTGTTAAAGTACTCTCATTTCCTAATTTCTGAATCACTAATAATTCTGAGTCACCAATAATCCCACCTTGGTAGACACCTCTTCTCAGTATCCTTCTGAAGTACCTCCTTTTCTACTTGAACTGCATATATATATATATATTTTAAAGATTTTATTTATTTATTTGACAGATAGATAGAGAGCACAAGTAGGCAGAGTGGCAGGCAGAGGGAGAGGGAGAAGCAGGCTCTCCGCTGAGCAGGGAGCTGGATGCGGGGCTCGATCCCAGGACCCCAGGATCATGACCTGAGCCAAAGGCAGCCACCCAACCGACTTGAGCCACCCAGGCGCCCCTGCATATTTTTTTTTCAAAGTGTAACGTGCATTTTGTTCTATTATTATACTTTCTCCCTAAATTAGGAAAATTGAAATTTCATCTTCAAATATTAAATTTTCTTTATCAATTCCTAAATGTAAATCTTCATTTGCAAATTGTATCTAAATTGACATATCCAAATAGGAACTCTGTTTCTTCCCTGAATTTGCATCCTCCAAATTACTAACCAATCTCCATCACATAAAATGGTCAGGTCACACACACAGATTTTAAATTCTTTTTAATTAAAAAATACAAAAATCATTCTTGATTACTGCTTTCATTCACTCTCCTCTTATACTCGATACAGTAGTATTTCGTATTGATTGTTCACCTAAAATATATGGATAATCCAACATCTTTTCATATGTTTATCTCCATCCCCTTAGTTCTGGCAATTATGTTACATTACTGGAATCTTAAAGGCACATCTTCCCAGATATCTCTGCTTTTCTGTTACCCCACCTCCATAAGTATTCTTCCCACAGCATCAAAAGTGCCCTTAAAATGGCATTGACTTCTGAAAATACTTAACAATTTTATTTCACTTAGGAAAACAAATCTATACTCATTCTTAATTGTCAATATATGCATCAGACATTGGGGGTAAGTAAAATGAGTGAAGATGGTCAAAAGGTACAAACTTCAAGTTATACATAAGTCTGGGGATGTAATATACGTACAGCATGGTGACTGTAGTTAATAATACTGTATTGTATATTTGAAAGTTGCCAGAAGAGTAGATCTTAAAAGTTTTCACCCCAAGAAAAAAATGTAATTATGGATCTTGGCTAGACGTTGTGGTGATCATCTTACCATGTGTATATATATGAAATAATTATGTTCTACATCTGAAACTAGTATGTTATATTTTAATTATATCTCAATAAGAACCCCCAAAGCCACTGCTATGCAGTAGACTACTGAGTTCATACTTTGAAAAATTTGTAATGATGAGGGCAAAAGCTCAAGGTACACTTATTACATAAAATTTACTATAAAACTACATTATCATGATCCTAACTAGATAAAAATATTTATGTAAATATCCAGTGGTGGAGTGAGTAATGATTGTGCTTTCTCTATGACTAAATGGACTAAGAATAATTTACATAAATGTCAGGTATGTACTGACAAACCAGAAAGTGCAGGTTGGACTGACTGCTTAAATTGGAATTTCTAATATATTTTTAGGGTTGTGCCAAAGAGTTGTTGTGAACAGTTTTAAGGAGTTTGTAGACTACATTACACTCTTTTTTTTTTTTTTCTAATGCTAGTGTAAAAACTACAGTAAAAATGTATATAATCAGACACTGTATTGTACTAGTGTTAATTTTAATAATCAAATCTGTTATGTTCTCTATCTCATGTAATTTTCAATATAGAGTGAAATATACCTACTAAAAATACTGTTTTTTCTTTTATTTAGCAATACTGATTGTAAAATTCACAATTGATTTAATGCCAGAAAAAATAAAATACATCTTAATTGCTTTTCATTTATTTTGTTGTTTTTAATCAAAATCATCATACACTTGTCCAAAAGATTATGTACTTTGTCCTTTTTAAGTATCACAATTATATTTTGATTTGAAGAGTTCTTAACCTTCTATGTTACTACATTTTCAAAGTCAAATAGGATCTACATGGATTATAAAATGCCTTTTATAATCCAGTTCACCGTTTTAATCACTTTAGAGTCTTTAGATTGACAATAAGATATTGAGGTCTGTCATAGATCTTAAATTCTTATGCATTTAAAACATTGTTATTGCTCTTCCCTAAATAATTATTTAATGAACTTATATTTAAACAAAGGCATTTAACAAACAGAATTTCTGACATGTTGAAGCTCCCTTGGTACCCAAATTATATTCTTTCACAATATGTAAATGATGCACACACAATGTTAAAATATTTTGCACTTTATTCTATTCTCAATTAAATTTTCTTACATTGACAATCAGCCTTCTATTGTATGTACCAATCAATTGTTCTAATAAAACATTGCCAAGATCATTTTTTTTAAACTACCAAGCAAAATTTAGGACTCAACTTAAATTGAAACTCCATTGTATGCTATATCAAAAAACCAAAACATAAGAAGCTGAATTTTCCACGTATGGCTGAGTATTCTTTGAGCAGTCAGTGACAACTCTATCTCAGCATACTCCTCTGACTGGAAATTAGAAAGTTATTTTTCACATTTATCATTAAGTGCATTCCATTTCAAAAATTCAAACTATGAAACAAGTCTATATTATTATCAAGGAACTATTATAATTAAAATGTGACCAGTGTTGCTAAAGATGTGTGTAAGCTGCTATAGAAATGCATATTCAGTTTAAAATTATATGATCTAAAGTCCATGTTGTCTACTCTATAGCATTAGCACTTAGAACCTTAAAAAAAATTAAAGTTATAATTAAATAGAATTTTAATATCATTCCTTAGCATGAAGTGAAAGAAAATTGTAAAACCACTCATGGATTAGTATTAATTTTCTTAACAAATGACATAAGTTAACACAAACAGCACATTCAAACATGGATACTCATGATGTACTCAAATAAATTAAAAGTCTTGTAATTATTTTTTTAAAAGATTTTATTTATATATTTGAGAAAAAGAGAGAGTAAGAGAGAGCACGAGAGCAGGGTGAGGGGCAGAGAGAGAACCAGACTCCCCACTAGCAAGGAGTCCGACATGGGGCTCGATCCCAGGACTCTGGGATTATGACCTGAGCCGAAGGCAGATGCTTAACCAACTGAGCCACCCAGGTGCCCAAACGTCTTGTAATTATGAGCCCATATCTAAACATGTTTTTTAACTTATAGAGACAGAGATGTTTATTTGTTTTTGTTCTGTTTTGTGCTTTCTTACTATTATTATACTTGCTACTAATTATTTAGAGTTTAGTAAGTTCCAAGTTCTATGTGCATGTTTTCATTCTAAAAAGAATGGTTAAGCAAAGGCCCACTTTACAGAAGGTGAATTAAGGATTAAAGTGGTTAAGTTCCTTCCCCAAAGGCACACTGCTAGAAATTGATACACCTAAATTCAAGCACATGTCTGTTACCTATTTTCAAGTCGGTACAGTTTTATTGATATCATAGGTGTCCAAGTTTGACCCTGCACAACCCTTCTGTGTGTATGATTAATATGGCAAAATATAAAAATTTTATGATCATTTATATATTTGTCCATATTATTAACTTACCTAATATATTGTTGGACACTATATGTTTTCTTATTATAAAGGTGAAACAAAATACTATTTACCAAATGTTTGAAATTTTAAATACTCAAAACAATGTGAATGGATTTAATATATTTTAATACATGAATATTATGTAGAAAGACATGCTAAATTTACCTAGACTCAACTATATCATGCAAAACTAAAGCATAAATTTTTACTTCATATCAAGCCATTATGAACTATCTACAAGGATATGATTGAATTATCATTTAAGATAATTTACATATTTAAGAAACATATTGAATGCATGAAAGTATATTTCCTCAGTCAGATCTATATGATAGATCTAGTAGATACAGATTATCTAATTTAATTTATGATACATAAAAAGTGCTAAAAGCATGCTAGAATAATTTCTTTTCCCTGAGTCATTATATTTCATACCAAATACTTCTCACAAAACATAATAACCTATATTAAAGTTATTTATCTTGTATCTTAACATCATTTACAAAAAGTGTTGCTATATAGTGTTCTTTATAGAGTGTTTATAAAGTGAGATTCACACTTAATATATGTAATTCCACTATAGATAGATAGATAATAGATAGATAGATATATGATATATATAGACATGATTGGGTAGCATGGAAAGGTTATATCAGTAATTTAAATTATATTGTGTTAGTATAAATGCACAATAAAGTGTAGATAGAGATTTAAATCACATGCATGGGCTATCCTGATCAATATGTTCATGGTAATTAATACGATATTAGTAGTTCTTGAAAGTCTGTGATGACAAATAGTTTCAATGTTTTTTCCAGTATTTTAACATATAAAATATTATAATAAACATAATGAAATATCTTTCCGTTTTATATATTACATCGTTTATTTCTTAAACAATTTTGAAATAGTCTTTAAAGAAAATAGAAAATGAATTAAGACTTACATAAAATTAAACTGAACCACTTTCTTACACCATACACAAAAATAAATTCAAAATGAATTAAAGAGGGGCACCTGGGTGGTTCAGATGGTTAAGTGTCTGCCTTCAGTTCAGGTCATGATCCCAGGGTCCTGAGATCAAGCCCCACATCAGGCTCCTGGCTCAGCGGGGAGCCTGCTTCTCCCTCTCCCTCTGCCTCTCTCCCTGCTCATGCTCTCTCTCTCTCTCTCTGTATCTCTGTGTCTCAAATGAATAAATAAAATCTTTTAAAAAGTGAATTAAAGACCTTAATATGAGACCTGAAACCATAAAAATTGTAAAGGAGAAAACAGACAGTAGTTTATTTGACATAGGCAGTAGCAACTTCATTCTAGACATGTCTCCTGAGGCAAGGGAAACAAAAGCAAAAATAAATTATTGGGACTTCATCAAAATAAAAAGCTTCTTCACAATGAAGGAAACAATCAACAAAACTAAAAGACAACCTTCGGAATGGGAGAAGATATTTTCAAGTGACATATCTGATAAAGGATTACTATCCAAAATCTATAAGGAGCTTATAAAACTCAACACCAAAAAAACAAATAATCCAGTTAAGAAATGGGCAGAAGACATGAATAGACATTTTTCCAAAGAAAACGTCCAGATGCTTAACAGACATGAAAAGATGCTCAACATCATTTATCATCAGGGAAATGCAAATTAAAACTACAATGAGATATCACCTCCCACCTGTCAGAATGGCTAAAATTAGCAACACAGGAAACAACAGGTTTTGTTTCTCCACGAGGCTGCGGAGAAAGGAGAACCCTCTTTCACTGTTGGTGGGAATGCAAACTGGTGCAGCCACTCTGGAAAACAGTATGGAGGTTCCTCAAAAAGTTAAAAACAGAACTACCCTAAAACCCAGCAACTGGACTAATAAGTATTTACCCAAAGGATACAAAAATACTAATTTGAAGGGATACAAGCACTCCAATGTTTATAACAGCATTATCAACAATAGCCAAACTATGGAAAGAACACAAATGTCCATCAATTGATGAATGGATAAAAAGGTGGTGTACACACACACACACACACACACACAGAAACACACACACAGACTTGCCATTTGCAGTGACGTGGGTGGAGCTAGAGAGTATTACGCTTTGTGAAGTCAGTCAGAGAAAGAAAAATACCGTATAATTTCATTCATGTGTGGAATTTAAGAAATACAACAAACTAGCAGGGGGAAAAAAGAGAGAGGCAAACTAAGAAACAGATTCTTAACTATACAGAACAAACTGATGGTTACCAGAGGGGAGGTGAGTGTGGGGATGGGTTAAATAAGGTGATGGGGGTTAAGGAGTGCACTTGTTGTGATGAGCACAAGGTGTATGTAAGTGTCGAATCACTAAATTCTATACCTGGAACTAATATTACACTGTATATTAACTAACTGGAATTAAAATTAAAACTACCCCCACAAAGAAAGCAAACATTTTTCAAGTAGTACTATAAGATAATGAACTACTCAAGCCAGAAATATCCTTCAAAATTATATTATTTCTTTTCCTAACATCATTAGAAATATTTCATTTACTAAAATGATTACTTGTACATTTTTAATATGTGCATTCTGAAATTATAACTTTCATATTCATATATATATGGCATATATATATTTCATATATATTTCATGATGTAAAACTTCAGGATGGTAGTACATTTCTGTTTTTGTTTCTTAGGGACTGAGTCATCTGTGTGTCTTTAAATGAATACAAGATATTTTCTATTTTCTTCTATTGCTTGCTACTACTTAACCAGTTAGAAAACAGTGAATCCAGGTGGTAATCAACTCAGTACAAAATTACTCTCACAGTATAATTTCACTAGATGTTATGTGGTAATTACCACTGTAACATCAGCATTAATGGCAGGGATAATTTACTCTTCCTATTGGCCCTAGATCATGATGACCCCTTATAATACTTTCTTGTGTATGAAGGAGGCTATTTTCATGATTTGATATTTATGCCAAATATAAGAAGTAAGCAATTTAAAGTAGAAAGCAATTTAATTTCTACAAAATCACTGAGACTGGAATTACACTGAATTAAGGTCATTGATTGATAAATTTAGCTTGGAAAGTACATGTTTTTTTGAACAGGAATTTAACCTTCAGTTTACAAAGCACAGAATTATAAATATACTTTTTAATCTCAGATAGAGGGGACTAGAGTTACAGATAAGCTATAGGTGAGTTTATTCTTATCATTATAAATTCTACCAACCATTTGCTGCTTATAAGAAAGAAGCAATGTACCAAAATATTCTTACTAAATCTGTTATATGACTTCAAGCCAATTTTTGAAAGAATTTTTTTTTAGGATTTATTTCTTTGAAAGAGAGAGAGTGCAGTGGCGAGGGACAGAGTGAGAGAGAAAATCTCTTCTGATCCTTCTGGATCATATTTTCCACCATTTGTGTTATATATCTATACCTTCAGGGCTGATTAAATGATTTCTCTCTATTTTTTCTATCTTTTTGCAGCCTGTGTCTTAATGTCCTCGCTTAGAGTTGCTAAGATCGCTTCTTCCCTGTTTCACTAGTTTTTTCACCCATCTTCATCTCCTCTTAGCTTATGTTTGTCCCATGTTGCTTAAGTCTTGTCTGGCTATCTGTTCTGTTTTTCCCAGTATCATTAACATTGTCTGTACAATCATATAAATCTATGCCAGGCTTTCTAAATGTTGACATTATTGACATTTTGGGTTTAACAATTCCTTCTGGGGTACATGAAAGTGTGAAGGAAGTATTGTCTTGTGAATTATAAGGTATTTAACAGCATCCTCTATCTTTACCCATTAGAAGACGTTAGGACCTCCAAACCAAAGGGACAAGCAAAACTGTCTCCAGATATTACTAAATGTCTCAGGGGTGGTGGTGGGGAGTCACCTCTAATTGAGAACCTTGATTTATATGATGATGTTCATATCTTGAAGCTCTTCTAGATTCTCACTGTGTTAGCTCCATATAGCTTTTTTATTACTAGAATGATTTTGTTTAAAAAATAAGTCTGAAAAATCTGATGTTACTTTATATATGTTTAAATTGTAGTACCCACCTAAAATATCTTAGTTAAAAGTTTAAGTTAAAATAAATAGCTCTATTTATGTAATAGGTAGAAGTCATGTGCCAAAATATTTCAGGCATTTCTGTAAGACTTACTATGTCTCATCCATCATTCTAGTCCAGAAGCCACAGAGAAAAATAGTACATCTTAAACTAGAAGCATCTAATGGAATAGAGCTACTGAATGGTACTGATTACAATTTCATGCAAACAAAATTAATAAAGGTGATTAAGGGTATTTAAGTGACTTAGAAGATAAAAATGAGTTTCTGTCTTCCATTTCTGTCAGTACAGTGGATTAGGTTCACTAAATGACCTCTCTGATCATCACAAATAAAATGTTTGATACAGTGTTTTAAAGAATCCTTTAAAATTTGGTGGTGATTTTGCATAAAAGTAAGGAAATCACAGATATCAAAAATAAATTGAAACCATGAATCATTGGCAACAGGAGACCACCAACACCAATTTTTGCCCTGAGGATTTCTGTTCAGTGCTTGAGAACTGGAGCTGCTTTTGACAATTGCACTAGCATCCCGCTCATGTGATAAAGCTATGGCCTGATCATGGGGATGGGATAGAAGATTACCACATAAAACTGAGAATCTAATGTCTACAAACAACCTAATGGGGATAAGAAATAAACTCTGATACATGCTGGTTTCAACTTTAGAACTGTTGTGAAAGGAAACAAGATATATTAATCACACAAGTAACAATCCACCATGAACAAAGTTCATTGAACAAAGTTCAGAAGACTAATGTTTCCTCTCATTCCATTTATTGCCTGTTTCAGTTACTAAAGCTCTAGACAAAAAGTTTTTGTATCAGGCCAGCAATAACAGCAGTCTTCCTAACACTTCTTGACACCACAGGAAAGGCAATGCTGTGGTGATGCCCTTGACACTTAGTAATGGAAACATAACATGGTTAGCTCTAATTTGGCTCCATGGGTAAAATAACTCCCCCTAAGATGTCTTTAAGAATACAAACTAAAATTTAATGATATCAGTATTGTATTTTGGGCATTGATACATCTCTTTTAGTACATGTGAGTTTAAATTTGTGCATGGGTCTATTGAATTAGGAGGAAGTAAACATTCATGGGAAAAGTATGATCTATTGAGTTGTGGATTTTATCTTCTCCAACCCTTAAATCCTTTAAAACCTTCCCAGTGATGCTCCCACCTTATTTCCCTGTCATATTTACTGTGAAACCTGTGTTGGTTAAATGACAGCTATGCCTTGAAGGTTGGTAGGTTGGCTATTTATTTATTTATTTATTTGTTAACACTGTCCTTGCTGGTACACTCATTGGGCCTAGCCAAACAGTGCTGAGGGGATTCACATTTAATTCTGACTGTGAAAACGCTTTTGTCTTTTTTTACACTTGACATTGCTGGGCAGGGTTTGAGTATGAGCAGAGAATGAATATCATTCTAAAATATCTCATTTTAAAAAGGTGAAATTATAGCTACTAGAAAGGTATGCCCATATTTTGTGGATATAGAGGGAGAACGACAACCAGACACCCAGGGGGAGGAGATCACCTTAGGCCCAGGGAAGTATGGGGGAGGGAGCAGTCTAACAATCTTTGTTGGTCAAGGGCTACAAACTTCTGGCTATAAATGAATATGTTTGGGGATCTAATGTATAGCATGGTGATTATAATTAACAATACTGTATACTATACCTGAAAGTTATTAAGAGAGCAAATCTGAAATGTTATCATCACACGTGCCAAAAAAAAAAAAAAAAGGTAATTTTGGGAGGAGGTGGAGGTGTTAACTACTTCATTGTAGTAATCAGTTTGCAAAATTTAATGTATGAAATCATCATGTTTACAACTTAAACTTAGATATGTTATATTTCTTTTTTTATCTTATTATGTTATGTTAATCACATACATTGCATCATTAGTTTTTGATGTAGTGTTCCATGATTCATTGTTTGCGTATAAAACCCAGTGCTCTCAGTACGTGCCCTCTTTAATACCCATCACAGGGCTAACGCATCCCCCCACCCCCCTCCTCTCTAGAACCCTCAGTTTGTTTCTCAGAGTCCATAGTCTCTCATGGTTCGTCTCCCCCTCTGATTTCCCCCCTTCATTCTTCCCTTCCTGCTATCTTCTTCTTCTTCTTCTTTTTTTTTTTTAACATATAATTTATTATTTGTTTCAGAGGTACAGGTCTGTGATTCATCAGTCTTACACAATTAACAGCGCTCACCGTAGCACATACCCTCCCCAATGTCTATCTTCAATAACATTTCTATAAAGCTGGGAAAAACAAAAAAATCTTTGCCTTTTAGAATTGACCTTGGAGTGTTCCTCCAAAAAGGAAACACTCCAGTATGGCTATCCCAGTCTTCCCAAAATGCTGCTTGTAGCTAACTGCCAAGTCTGGCATTTCGACCATGAGCTAGCAAGAGGTGACTCCTGATGCTGCTGTTCCCACCAGTATCATCCTTTATTCTAAAGGGCAAACGAATGCATCCAGGATGGTGGTGTTGACAGATAGGACAGATTAGACTGAATGTCCTCAGGTAGTCCTGCCAAAAATAAGAACAGAACCAAATAATTTGAACCAAACCAAGAAATAATGAGTTTAACTCTACTACCACCAATACCTTTATGTGAATTAAAAGAATTTGTGAAATTCATAAAAATATTTCATTATAGGAATTATTTCCTAAAATACGATTTTATACCATGTAGCAATTTTTAAAGCTTGTTAAGTGTTTTTTAAAATTAATTTTCTGGTGTGAAGTATAGAGAAAGTCACATTTAAACAGAAGAGATTATATTTTCTTGCATCTTCCTACCCCCTTTCCTTTTGAGCTGTTGGTTATAAAATCAACCCATTTATACAATATTATCACAGTATCAGTGTTTAAAAGTGTGCAACATTTTTATACTCCTTGGTAGCCATTATTTTAATAGTTGATAAATTATAATTATACATTTAAGTGGGTTAAGCATTCACCACCTGTGTTTTATTTTTATTTTTTTATTGATTCACAAATTTGTTGATTATGTTTTATCACCAAGTTATCTTTTTCAAGAATGTCTCAGAATTTATGTAGTTCAGGATATTATTGGCCATAGAATCACTCTGTCATTAATCAGGAAGTAATGGCTTTTCAAAAAAACGTGAGGATGGTCTTACTTCACTGATGGGATTGTTCCTTAAAGCATGGACACATTTATGGATACAGCAAATGAGATGGAGAAGCCAGAAAGCCATTGGCAGGAAATTAAGGAAGGGGATAGGAGGCTTAAGGGATAGGTAGGAATGTTAGAATGAATTAGTTATGTAAAACCAGAAAACCAACCATCTGCCTATGTTCCCCAACAGAACCCAAAGGGCACTTCCTTTATGAATCAATAAAGAATGTTATGTTAAAGAAAAATTAGCATGCCTAAGAGGCTCAACAGTGACTATTACATGTAGCATGCAAGCATTAACTACAAAGAAATATACTAATCTCTTTTATATTTTTTCACTACCTAGTAAACATTAAGCAAACTGTACTAAGCATAGTTCTTGAGGTAGGTGATTCAAAAAAAAAAATGTGTAAGACACCCCCTATAATACAAAGAAATCCAGTGTATTTCTTAAATGAGATATAACTATTTTCTCATCAACTTTCTGGTAGGTTGTCATAACAATGCTCAATAAGTACAAATAGTGAACTCATAAATAGTATGATTTATAGTCAAACTCATAAAATAATTACAACTGTGCTTATAAAACCTGATGAACCTCCAAATAACCTATACTTTTATGTTGTTATTCAAATTCTCATGATTATGAAGGCATCAGAAGTGTAGGGAAAAATATAGACTTTTTTTTTACCCCTAATTGATTGATTATTGATTGAAAACCTAACGTTTCCTGGCTTTAGAACCCCACAAATCTCAAGCTCTAATGTTCCTTAACTTACTCTGTAGAAGTGATGCTACAAGTAAGTGAAGGGGCAAATACACAACAATGGAGGATTGGAGGGAGATCATCATACCTGCATTCCTGCATATACACCTGCCATAATGGTATGTGCTGTAAAAACTAATAACTTAATACATAATTGTTCGGTTGGAAATCATGTTGATCTGTATTTCATGAAAAGGATTGTAAGACTCCCTTTTAGTATGGGTAATTGAATATATTTTGCGGTTTATGGTAACTACCAAGATATCATTTTTTTTTTTTTTTTTTCTTTTCAACACCAAAAAGTGGTATTGCTCCTATGTATATGTTACTGTGCTTCTTTGGAAAGAATGTTGTTAGTACTCTCTAACACAAAGTAGTATGACTTTCTTACTGTGCAAATCTTTTAGGATATTGAAATTTAGCATTCTTTATATATGATTAAATTTAACAAATTCATATAATAACTTCAGTATGTAATTGAATGCATGAATTAATAGTTTGATGTTTATATGATAAATTGATTTCATTTTTAGTCAACATATTTTTTTTAATTTTTTAATTTTAAATATTTTGACACTGGCTAAAATTTATTCTTAGGCAGAGATAGAGATGAAAAATGGAGTTTGAGTAAGAAAGAGTTTTATTCTTAATTCCATTTAAGTACTAGTTATGTGCCCCTGAATAGGTTGTCAACATTCTCTAACATTCTATGGTAATAACTGAAATATAGAAATGATAATAGTATTTAACTCAATAGTTGTTGTGATAATTACATAAAATGTGTATATAATGTTATAATCACAGCATTAATGGCAGAAATGGTTGTAGTGTGTATGGCATTTGTCAAGAATATAAAAAAGAAACATATGTTCCATTTGGAGAACGTGATAATGGGGAATCCAGAGAAAATGAAAAAAAAAGATCTACAAATGTGAGTGAAATTTTTGCAAAGTATTTTTATTAATAAACTTTTTAAAATGTTGGAAATAACTTTATATTACATAAAAATCACACAGTATTTCTAAGCAACTCCACCTTATAGAATACACATATGTTAGTAATAATATGTATAAATGAACATACAGTTAACTTTTATCTCTATCAGCTTTACACCTCTTATCTTCTACTGCTCTCATTTCTTTTATATTTCATATGTATCTTGTCCTTTTATACTTATTTCTCCATTAGGTTCTATCTGTTTTGCCATCTTTCTTTCACATGACATTAACTTATCTTTTTCAGTAGATTTTGAAATCACCTTTTACTTTCCAGAACCCATTTTATTCTATGAATCTAATTTAGAAATACTTTCTGGTGCAGCTGCTATGGAGAACAGTAAGGCAATTCCTAAAATAAATAATAATAGAGTTAACATATGATTCAACAATTTCACCTGTGGGTATACTCCCAAAAGAATTGAAAGCAGGGTCTTAAACAAGTGTTTGCACACTCATGTTCATGACAGCATTAGTCAAAATAGCCCAAAGGTGGAAACAAATGAAGGGTTCATTGATGGATAAATGGATAAACAAAATGGTATATACATACAATGGAGTATTACTTTAAAAGTGTTACTTTAAAAAGAAAACAAATTCTGACACATGCTACAACATAGATGAACCATGAGGACATTATGCTAAGGGACATAAGCCATTCATGAAAGGACAAATACTGTATGATTCCACTTATATGAGGTACCTAGAGTAGTCAAGTTCAAAGAGACAGAGGGTAGATTCGTGGTTGCCACAGGCTAGAAGGAGAAGAGGATAAGGAGTTATTGTTTAATGGGTAAAGAGCTTCATTTCTGCAAGATGAAATAAGTTCTGGAGATTGATGGTGGTGGTGTTTGCACAACAATATGTATGCACTTAATGGCACTGAATTGCATGCTTAAAAATGGTTAAGATGACAAACTTTATTCTGTGAGTATTTTACCACAATTACAAAAAAATAATTTTTTAAAAATTAAAAAATATTATTCGACCATTACTTTCATTGTTTCAGTTGCTACTTGTATTGGTGGAGGAAACTTATAATGACATAGACTCTATTTTGCATACTAATTTATTATAAGGGTGGCAAAACCACAAAATAAAAACAGACTTTTTATTTTTAACATTAAATTATACAGTGAGAATCCAATTTCAGTATCTAAAATAAAATAGTATTTTGTTTCAAAATATAGTATTTTGTTTAAAGAATAATGCAAGAAATATATAGTTGCTTTGAAATATACTACCAAATCATAGATTTGAGATTCTATAAGGTGATTAAAAGATTATGCAATTAGGAGGAAGGAGGGAAGATGGCAGAAGAGTAGGGGACCCACATTTTATCTGGTCCCTTGAATTCAGCTAGATACCTATCAAATCATTCTGAACACCTGTGAATTCAACCTGAGCTCTAAGAATTGCTGCAATTCTACAAATAGAAAGTGACCACTTTTTATAAGCTGCGTAAAAAGCCTTCAGGGAACAAAAGCCACACAGAGCAACCTGAAGCAGCTTACACTGAGCCCGACCCCCTGGCAAGGGGTAGTGCAACTCTGCCCAGGCAAAGACACCTGAGAATCAGTGCAACAGGACCCTCCCCAAGAAGACCAACAGGAACATCAAGTGAATACCAAGTTTATGGATCAGACAGAACTGAAAAACTACACTAGGGGAAAATAGTATAAAGAATTTGAGGGGTTTTTTCTGAGTCTTTAGCCTTTCAGTTAAAATTTTTTTCTCTTTTCTTTTTATTCCTTGTCAACTAGTTTCTTATTTTATCACCTCTTTGTTTTTTGTTTTGTTTTTTAAAGACTTTATTTATTTGAGAAGGAGAGAGAGAGAGCAAGAGCACAAGATCAGGGGGAGGGAAAAGCAGACACCCACTGACCAGGCAGCCCAATGCAGGCTCAATCCAGGACACTGGGATCGTGAACTGAGCCAAAGGCAGATGCTTAACTGACTGAGCCACTGAGGTATCCCTCAACTCTTTGTTTTTAAGCCTTTTTTTAAATTTTCATTTTTACATCTATATTTTATAGTCAGTCTTCATTTTTGGCTCCCTTTCATTGTATTCAATTTTATTTTTGTATGTATATAAGTTTTTCTTTCTTTACAATTTTCAGATTTAGTGTCTTCTAACAAATAGACCAAAATACACCCAGGACCACGTGGATCACACTGTTTTGTCCACCTGTGAGATTATATTCTCTTTCATCCTTTTGTTGTTGTTGTTGTTGTTTCTGACCTCTTCAGATTTATCTAGTGTGTAGTTTGCTGGGGTTGTGGTCGATATTTTTGATTTTGTTCTCTCATTCATCTATTCTTCCCTGGACAAAATGACTAGAAGGAGAAATTCACAACAACAAAAAAGAAACAGAGGTAATATTCTCTGCCATAGATCTAATCAATATGGATATAAGTAAAATGTCAGATGTAGAATTCAGAATAATGATTATAAAGTTACTAGCTGGGCTTGAAAAAAGCATAAAAGACACTAGAGAATCCCTTAGTGCAGAAATAAAATCTAATCAGGCCGAAATTAAAAATGTTTTAACTGAGATGCAATCTAAATTGAATGCTGTAACAGCTAGGGTAAATGAGGCAGAAGAGAGAATAAGTGACATAGAAGACAAGTTGATGGAAAGGAAGGAAGCTGAGGAAAAGAGAGAAAAACAACTAATGGACCATGAGGGGAGGCTTAGAGAAATCAGTGATAATGATAAAGTGAAACAATATTAGAATTATTGGGGTCCCAGAAGAAGAAGAAAGAGAGGGACAGAAGGTATATTTGAGCAAATTTTAGCTGAGAACTTCCATAATCTGGGGAAGGAAACAGGCATTCAAGTCCAGGATGCACAGAGAACCCCCCCTCAAAATCAATAAAAATAGATAAACACCCCAACATATAATAGTGAAGCTTGAAAATTTCTGAGATAAAGAGAAAATTCTGAAAGCAGGGCAAGGCAAGAGCTCCTTAACCTCAAGGGTAGAAACATTAGGCTGGCAACAGAAGTGTCAGGCCAGAAAGGGCTGGCATGATATATTCAGGGTACTAAATGAAAAAAAAAATGCAGCCAAGAATACTTTATCCAGCAAGGCTGTCATTCAGAAAGTAAGGAGAGATAAAGAGCTCCTAGGACAAACAGAAACTAAAAGAATTTGTGATCACTAAACCAGTCCTGAAAGAAATATTAAAGGGGATCCTGTAAGCAAAGAGAGAGCCCAAAAGTAACATAAGCCAGAAAGAAACAGAGACGATCCACATAAACAGGGACTTTATAGATAATACATGGCAATAAATTCATATCTTTCAATAGTTACTCTGAATGTAAATGGGCTAAATGTTCCAATCAAAAGACACAGGGTATTAGATTGTATTAAAAAGCAAGACCAATCCATATGCTGTCTGCAAGAGACTCATTTAAAACCAAAGACAGATTGCAAGTGAGGGGGAGAACCATTTCTCGTGCTAATGGTCCTCAAAAGAAAACTGGGGTACCAATCCTCATATCAGACAAATTAGTTTTTAAACCAAAGACTGTAGTAAGGATGTGGAGGGTCACTATATCATACTTAAAAGGTCTATCCAACAAGATGATCTATCAATTATAAATATTTATGCCCCTAACTTGGGAGCAGCCAATTATATCAACCAATTAATAACCAAATTAAGGAAACACATTGATAATAATACAATAATAGTAAGGGACTTCAACACCCCACTCATAGCAATGGACAGATCATCTAAGCAGAAGATCAACAAGAAACAAGGGCTTTGAATGACACACTGGACCAGGACTTCACAGATACATACAGAGCATTCCAACCTAAAGCAACAGAATACACATTCTTCTTGAGTGCACATGGAACATTCTCCAGAATAAATCACATACTGGGTCACAAATCAGATCTCAACTGGTACCAAAAGACAGGGATCATTCCCTGTGTATTTTCAGAACACAATGTTTTGAAACTTCAACTCAATCACAAGGGGAAATTTGGAAGGAACTCAAATATTTGGAGGATAAAGAGCATCCTACTAACGAATGAATGGGTCAACCAGAAATTAAAGAATTTTAAAAAATCATGGAAACAAATTAAAATGAAAACACAACTGTTCAAAACCCTTGGGATGCAGCAAAGGTGGTACTAAGAGGGAAGTACATAGAAATAGAAACCTTTCTCAAGAAACTAGAAAAGTCTCAAATACACAAGATAACCTTACACTTAAAGGAGTTGGAGAAAGAACAGCAAATAAAGCCTAAACTGAGCAGGAGAAGAGAAATAATAAAGATAAGAGCAGAAATTGGGGCGCCTGGGTGGCTCAGTCGTTAAGCGTCTGCCTTCAGCTCAGGTCATGATCCCAGGGTCCTGGGATCGAGCCCCGCATCAGGCTCCCGGCTCAGCGGGGAGCCTGCTTCTCCCTCTCCCACTCCCCCTGCTTGTGTTCCCTCTCTCGCTGTGTCTCTCTCTGTCAAATAAATAAATAAAATCTTAAAAAAAAAAAGATAAGAGCAGAAATCAATGAAACAGAAACCAAAAGAACAGCAGAACAGATCAGCGAAACAAAAAGCTCGTTCTTTGAAAGAATTAGTAAGATTGATAGACCCCTAGCCAGACTTATCAAAAAGGAAAGAGAAAGGACCCAAATTAATAAAATCTTGAATGAAAGAGGAGAGATCACGACCAACACCATGAAAATACAAACAATTATAAGAACATATTATGAGCAACTATATGCCAATAAATAGGCTATCTGGAAGAAATGGATGCATTCCTGGAAACTTATAAACTACCAAAACTGAAATAGGAAGAAATAGAAAACCTGAACAGACCCATAACCAGCAAGGAAATTGAAGCAGTCATCAAAAATCTCCCAACAAATGAGTCCAGGGTTGGATGGCTTCCCAGGGGAATTCTGCCAAACATTTAAAGAGGAAATCATACCTATTATTCTGAAGCTGTTTCAAAAAATAGAAATGGAAGGAAAACTTCCAAACCCTTCCTATGAAGCCAGGATTACCTTGATCCCAAAACCCAGACAAGGACCCCACCAAAAAGGAGAATTGTAGACGAATATCCCTGATGAACATGGATGCCAAAATTCTCACCAAGATAATAACCAATAGAATCTAAGTGTACATTAAAATGATTATTCACCATGACCAAGTGGGATTTATTCCTGTGCTGCAAGGTTTGTTCAACATTCACAGATCAATCAATGTGATCACATCACAATCACAGTAATAAAAGAAAGGACAAGAACTATATGATCCTCTCAATAGATGCAGAAAAAACATTTGACAAAATACAGCATCCTTTCTTGATTAAAACTCTCCACATTGTAGGGCTAGAGGGACCATACGTCAATATCATAAAAGCCAGCTACAGAGAGCCCACAGCAAATATCATTCTCAAGTTTTTCCCCTAAGGTCAAGAACATGACAGGAATGTCCACTGTTACCAGTCTTGTTCAGTATAGTATTAGAAGTTCTAGCCTCAGCAATCAGACAACAAAAAGAAATAAAAGGCATTCAAATTGGCAAAGAAGAAGTCAAACTCTCACTCTTTGCAAACGACATGATACTTTATGTGGAAAACCCAAAAGATTCCACCCCAAAATTGCTAGAACTCATACAGGAATTCAGCAACATGGCAGGTTATAAAATCAATGCACAGAAATCATTTGCATTTCTGTACACTAACAATGAGACAGAAGAAAGAGAAATTAAAGAATCAATCCCATTTACTATTGCCCCCCAAACCATAAGATACCTAGGAATAAACCTAAGCAAAGAGGTAAAGGATCTATACTCTAAAAATTACAGAACACTTGTGAAAGAAATTGAGGAAGACACAAAGAAATGGAAAAACGCTCCATGCTCATGGGTTGGAAGAATAAATATTGTTAAAAGTCTATGCTACTCAGAGCAATCTACACATTCAATGCAATTCCTATCAAAATACCATCAACATTTTTCACAGAGCTGGAACTAATAATCCTAAAATTTGTATGGAACCAGAAAAGACCCTGAATAGCCAGAGGAATGTTGGAAAAGAAAACCAAAGCTGGTGGCATCACAATGACAGACTTCAAGCTTTATTACAAAGCTGTAATCATCAAGACATTATGGTACTGGCAGAAAAACAGACGCATAGATCAATGGAACAGAATAGAGAACCAGAAATGGACCCTTAATCCTATGGTCAGCTAATCTTTGACAAAGCAGGAAAGAATATCTAATGGAAAAAAAGTCTCTTCAACAAATGGCGTTGGGAAAATTGTACAACCAAATGTGATTTTGTTTTGTTTTGTTTTTGCCATGATGTGTGTTTTATTTTCATTAATCATACAGATAATTTGCTATAATATCCCAGGGCAAACCGGAGAATTTGGCAGTCCAATTGTGGGGGGGGGGAGCTGAGAGACCTGCAGGCTGGTGGCATCAGCACGGAATGCCTGGGTTCACAGTGCAGCTTGTTGCTTGTGTCCATCTTGCAGGTGGCTCTTCTTTGTCCACATCACGACCGGAGTGTCTTAAAGATGACAGGGTGGTTCTTAGGTATCCTCTAGGTTCTTAGGAAATTTCACTCTGCTTCTCCTGCTCAACGGTCTCTTTGGTTGGCAGGGTGTTCTTCTCCTGTGTCTCCATTTTCTTCAGCTTGGCCTTATTGAAGCTGGCGACTCCCCCCCATGTCTGGCTTGCCTGCCATTTTCTTAAAATGATACGTGAAGTATCCAAGATCTATAAAAACTTACCTAACTCAACACCCAAAAATCAAACAATCCAGCCAAGAAATGGGCAGAAGACATGAACGGACATTTCTCCAAAGAAGTCATACAAATGGCCAACAGACAGGAAAAAATGCTCTACATAACTTTGCAGCAGGGAAATACAAATCAAAAACACAATGAGACACCACCTCACAGCAGTCAGAATGGCTAAAATTTACTAGACAGGAAAAAACAAATGTTGGCGAGGATGTGGAGAAAGGGGAACCCTCTTACACTGTTAGTGGGAATGAAAGCTGGTACAGCCATTATGAAAAACAGTATGGAGTTTCCTCAAGAAGTTAAAAATAGAGCTATACTATGACCCAGCAATTGCACTACTAGGTATTTACCCCCAAAATACAAATCTAATGATCCAAAAGGGCACATGCACCCCAATGTTTATAGCAGCAATGTCCACAATAGCCAAACTATGGAAAAACCCGAGATGTCCATCAACAGATGAATGGATAAAGAAGAGTGGTGTTTGTGTGTGTGTGTGTGTGTATATATATATATATATATGGAATGGAGTATTACTCAGTCATCAGAAAGGATGAATACTTATTTACATCGACGAGGATGGAACTGGAGGGTATTATGCTGAGTGAAATAAGTCAATGAGAGAAAGACAATTATCATTTGGTTTCACTCATATGTGGAATATAAGAAACAGCACAAAGGATCATAGGGGAAGGGAGGGAAAAGGGTATAACCTAGAAATATCCACAGAGAAGACATGCAAAGGTCAAGGTACATGGGAAGGGGCACAGAGCTTCCACGCTCTCTCCAGCATGCCACTTTCCCCAAATCTCCATGTGTTCACCAAATAGAAATCTCTTTGAACCCTGTCCTTCTGGGGTTTTATGGAGGCTTTATCACAAAGGGATTATTGATTAAGTCATTAGCCATTGGTGATTGAACTCAATCTGAAGCCCTTATCCTCTCCCTGGAGGCTGAGAAATGGAATTGAAAATTCTAACCCATAATCACATGGTTGGCTCCACTGGCAGCCAGCCAGTCACCACCCTTAGGGTTTCCCAGACTTACCTCATTAGAATAATAAAAGGGTGGCTCAATTGGTTAAGCCTCTGATTCTTGGTTTCAGCTCAGGTCATGATCTCACAGTTATGAGATTGAGGCCCGCATCGGGTTCTACACTGAGCACAGATTCTGCTTGAGATTCTCTCTCTCCCTCTCTCTCCATCCCTCTCCCTCCCACCTCTCTCTCTCTAAAATAAATAAATAAATCTTTAAAAAAAGAATAATAAAAGATACTTTTATCACTCTCCACACTTAGGAAATTCCAAGGGATTTTAGAGCTGTGAGCCAGGTATTGCATAGGAAGGCCAAATAGATATCATCTGAATGACCAAATATATATTTTTCTTATAAATCACAATATCAAACTTACAATATTGTTGTTTGTGGTATATGAAACTATAATTAATTGAGGACTACTCAGCTAAGATTGACTTTCTTTGCGTGAAACTATAATCTCAGTAAACATTTAGTTTTTCTCCTTTATACCGTCTTTGTATGTTTATGCTGAAAATCTTATTTCAGAGAATTGGGGCTTAAAATGGAGCTTATGAATTGTCCCATTCCTTTTGTTTATAATTTTTTTTTAAAGATTTTATTTATTTATTTGAGAGAGAGAGACTGAGAGACAGAGAGCATGAGAGGGAGGAAGGTCAGAGGGAGAAGCAGACTCCCTGCCGAGCAGGGAGCCCGATGCGGGACTCGATCCCAGGACTCCAGGATCATGACCTGAGCCGAAGGCAGTCGCTTAACCAACTGAGCCACCCAGGCGCCCCCTTTTGTTTATAATTTGATTTTAATTAAATATAATGCTTTGGAACAAGAACTTCATAAACAGATGTTTACCTTATCTTAATGAAGTGATGGTTTTGTATAAATTTAATATTTCTGAAAGGATTCAGCTAAAAGACATTAGTATAGAAGTCTTCTATTTTTCTGAAGAGTGGTCACTCTACAGTAATAAACCTTACCACATTTCCTACCAATGCCCTTTGTGTGAACTCATTTTTAGAGAATGATAGACCTTCACCTTTCCTGTGGGATTGCTAATACTATCAAGAAGAACAAAGAACTTTTACCCTCTAATCTCCTGGGACTTCTGCTCTCTCCTTGTTTCATCAGAAGTGAGGACTTGTCAGTAGGCACATTTAATCATAGGCCATATCAAGAATATCTTCTGGGTCCAAAATGAACCTAAAATCTCACTCTAAGCTTTTACATAGGTTACTGGACTTTACTAGTTGCTAAAGAGTTGTGCCATTGCTTCTTATTGTGGGAGTATTGCGCCATAATACAATATAGTTTTAAAATAGATTATTATAGAAGAAAAGGCTACTTTTCGGGGCACCTGGATGGCTCAGTCATTAAGCGTCTGCCTTCGGCTCAGGTCATGGTCCCAGGGTCCTGGGATGGAGCCCTGCATCGAGCCCCGCATCGGGCTCCCTGTTCCGCGGGAAGCCTGCTTCTCCCTCTCCCACTCCCCCTGCTTGTGTTCCCTCTCTCACTGTGTCTCTCTCTGTCAAATAAATAAATAAAATCTTTAAAAAAAAAAAAAGAAAAGGCTACTTTTTCAAAACTGAATATAAAAATAAATCAATTATCATACATTTTAAAGCCATCTTATATTATTCACTATAGCATAATATTCACATGCACTGTGTCATTTAATTACCATAATAGCCAATGAGGATGATAAAAATATTGAGACTACAGCCAGTTTAAAAGTTGTTTCCAACTTTTTGAAGAAAGGGAATGATCCAAGATTTAAAGCCAGTTCAGTTAAACTGGACAACCATTAACTTTCTACTCTGTAGCATGGCCTTCTTAGTTCATAGATTTGGTAATAAATCTGAAAATAATTCAGAAAGTGAATTAATACAACTAATTGAACACATTACTTTAAAATTTTAATTTTGGTATGTTCAAGAGTAATCATAAATAAGGAGTCTAATTGTTTCAGCATGATTTTTTTTGTCACCTTGGATTTACCTTAATAAAAATAGTGTGCCCTGTGGTTAATTTCGGTACAAAATACTCCTCAGACTATACCTAGTTGTACAGTTTTTTAAAGACATTTAAAAGGATTCAAAGGGAGAAACTAGAATACAATTCCACATACACACACAAAAATCAAGAATGGCTAATAAAAACAAATAAAATAAATTTTAAGGTAAAAAGTCCAAGAAAACAAAAAATGAGATTGTTATACTAGAAAAATAAATAATAAAATATAAAAATAAATATTTATGGAATTTATGATTTGAAATAAATTAGCTGAGAATGTACATGTGTCAAATTTTTGTTTTGTATTTAGCATTTTGTATAATGGATTATGTGTTCATTGTAAAATTCATGACCTGATTTTTCCCCTTGTTACAACTATTTTAAATAAAAACTGAGCAAAAACATTCTAAGTTCGATTGCATATATTGATATTAGCACCACGCTCTAACCAACTGAACTAACCGGCCAACTGCCAACATATCTTGATATTAACACATTTTGATTTCTTGATTTATTTTTATTTTCTTTTAACCTGGTTATGCAACAAATTGTTCATCTAGTTGTTTTTACTCTTAAATTATTATTCAAATATCTTCTATAAGATTGTTTATGAAATCTGCAGATTTTCTTTCCCTCCAGTTCATTGTGTGTATATGGGTGTATGTGTAATTTTTATAAACACCTTCCTCCTGGTTTGTTTAATTTTATTTTTTTATTTTTCTGACTTATTTAAATTCTTTAGTTTGTTAAAATGATTTAAGTGCTTAACTCATTTAAGTCCCCAAATCAAGACTCTGCAGAGCTAAGTGTAAGCCAGTCCATGATGAATACATGGTCTTATAATTCTTTGTTTCCATTTACTTTCACCCATATTCTTTTTTTAAAATATTTTATTCATTTATTTGAGAGAGAGAGAAAGATCATGAGCAGGTGGGAAGGGTAGAGGGAGAAGCAGACTCTGTGCTGAGCAGGGAACCCAATGCAGGACTCCATCCCGGGACCCTGGGATCATGACCTGAGCCAAAGGCGGACACTTAACCAACTGAGCCACACAGATGCCTTTTTGCCCACATTCTTCAAGATTTCTTTGCATGTCTTTGCATGTCTACATACTTCTGCCTGAATTCTTTGATGTTTTTATCCTCCCTTTTTGTTTTTTTCAATATTCCCTTACTCTTCTTATACCTTTCTTTCCTTTACAGTGCTGGATGATTTTTCAACTTATGCTGTGGTTTTTTTCTTCTATTGTATATTGTAACTAACATCTAAATTCAAAAATGCAATAGTCACTTATTAGATCCTTTGCTTTCATGAAAAAACTTTTGGCAACATTTTTACCAAAAGTACGGTCATTTTTTAAGATGGTAGTAGTTATTTAAGTCAATTTGCTTGTAGTTAATTTCCTTCTTTATTTTACATCTTTTTTTTAACTCCCATATTTTTTCGCTGCCAATCATTATTTATATTCCAAAGAGGAGCCAGGAGAATGCTATAAAATATGCAGATGATTTCCAGGAATGAAAGTATGTTTCTGGGTCTCTCTGTCTTTGTCTTCATCCCTCCATCTCTCTCTGTCTCTGTGTCTCTCTCTATATATATCTGTATCTGTATCTATATCTAATCTACATCTATATCTAACTATATCCAGATGTGTGTGTGTGTGTGTGTGTGTATTTAGACTTTACTTGCTGGTAATAACAAATACCAGCAAGAGAGTTTACCATTCAGTTATCCCTTTGCCCTGTCAAATGGAAAATCCTCCAATTTTTTCTTCCACCATCTCCTCCCTGCTATTTCATGGGTCAGATCCATTCACTCTGATCTCTCTCTGTTCAAGTAATGGATGTTTCATTTTGTTTTTTAAGGTGTGCACCTACTTTGGAAAATTCCCTACTCACTCAACATTTCATTATTTTTATTTTTATTTATTTATTTTTCTAAAGATTTTATTTATTTATTTGATAGAGAGAGAGTTAGTGAGAGAGGGAACACAGCAGGGGGAGTGGGAGAGGGAGAAGCAGGCTTCCTGCAGAGCAAGGAGCCCAATGTGGGGCTTGATCCCAGGACCCTGGGACCATGATCTGAGCCAAAGGCAGACGCTTAATGACTCAGCCACCCAGGTACCCCAACATTTCATTATTTTTAAAGTGTAAGATATCCACTCTGCATCATCTCATATTCTGTAATACATTTTTTTTTCATTGAACTTGGAATTTTTCTTCCTACTCTTACATTTAGCATGAGAGCTTGCCCTATTTTCCATTAAGATGGAATTGGGATTTCATGTTCGCCTCAGTTTCTCTGGATTCAAAGAAAAGGAGATAATGCTATCTTAATGCCATTATTTTAAACACAGAATTTTCTTCTGGGTATTGTACGTAGCAAAACAGTTCTCTCACTCCAATCTATTGAAAATCCTCAACACAAGGGTTTGTTAAAAAAAAAAAAAGAAAAGAAAAAAGATGAAGAGAATTTTTATAAAACTTAAGTGCACCTTAAAATCTCAATTCTACACTATTTCTTTCCATATTTAAATATTCAAAATATATTGAACCTCTTCATATAAAAAGTACTCTGTGACATAAAAAAATGAGTAAGATACAGTTCGATTCCTTAAGTTGCTCACAATTTACTTATAGAGAACATATATACATCTAATCACGATACACGTCAGATGGTCTAAAATCATAACTGATTAAGATATAATGTGATTTGATAAAATAAAAAGATGACTGTTGAAAGGATCATATTTCTTTTCTGAGTTATGGAATTATGACAGCACACCATAAATATTCTTTTCAAGTTATCCTCATTAGGTCTTAAAATATTTCACTTTAGATTTACAGTGGTCTGGAAAGACTGCTATTGTATCACTGTGAATACTGTAAATTACTCATGAATCAGCATTTTTTATGTTAAACTGAAGTTGTGATATTGTCTGAAATATGGCAATAATTAATCCCTTACAAGTCACAGGTGTTTCCCTATCACCTTTCAGTGTCATTCTGTTTATGTCTCAGTCCCATATTAATAAACCAGTATGTCATATCTGTGCTTTATGCAGGTAAAGGACCATGATCAATATTTGTTGACATTTTTGGCTTGTCACATAATCACTAAATTATATTAATTTTAATGACTAAAAATTTAATACTTCATTTTGTGTTAATTTTTTTCAAGTATCTCTCAACCCTGCTCTCTTTTAGGATCCCCATGAGCAAATGTCTAAGTGTGAATTTTTTTTATAGACTTACTCTTTCATATACTTATATTACTGCCAAAATATATTAAACGGTTTTCTCTGAGGACATATTATATTACATACACAAATGTTGATATTTTCTCTGTTCAGCTGGTAAACATTTCTTTTTCTCAGATAGCTTCATATTTCTAGTTAAAGTTCCATTTGTTTCCCCAGGCAGCATAGAAGATATAGTTTATGCTCTCTCAATTGCCCATCACCCATATCAAGAAATCACATACTTAATTTTCAAGATATTTTATACCTTGGAATATACTTTTATGTTAAGTAATACAAATGACTCTGAAAGTACATTATTCTAGAAAACAAAGACATAAATTTAAGAAATCTTAATACCAAAATTGAGGTGACTATAGAGAGCAATAAACTTTATTTTTTTATTTATTTTTATTTTTTTATTTTAAAGATTTTATTTATTTATTTGACAGAGAGAGATAGCAACAGCAGGAACACAAGCAGGGGGAGTGAGAGAGGGAGAAGCAGGCTTCCGCCAAGCAGGGAGCCCGATGCGGGGCTCGATCCCAGGACCCTGGGATCATGACCTGAGCCGAAGGCAGACGCTTAACGACTGAGCCACCCAGGCGCCCCTAAACTTTATTTTAATAAATGCAGTTGCCATAGTTGAATAATTCAGGACTCCCAACACACATTTTCTCTTGATTAGGAACAATATAAAAAACTATTGAGCATTTCCTATACGCTGTAATTAATACTCAGGAAAGATCAGAGAACAAGTTAGAAATGTTCTTTGTCTTATTAAAGTGGGAAAAACAGACACTAAAGAAAATATTACATACAATTAATAATATATTTGCAACTGTGCAAAGAAGAAGTATCTTTTAAGCTGAAACCAGAAGGATGACTGGGATTTAATGAGCAAAGATTTGGAGATAGGAGGGAGTAAGCATTCTAGACATACAACATATGGGGAGGTTGAGAACTGGATGAGAACATTAAAATCAAAGACCAAAAGAAACCTAAAAAGAGTGAATCATAGAATAAAGAAGATTCTCAGAGAGTCTCGATAACTGTGGCGATATCATGTAACACATATGGTCATGATTTTGGACTCTACCTGAAGGATTTTAAGTTGGGGAGGGTAAAATCCCAATATTGCTTTTAGTTACTGTGTGGATTATAAATTAATAGGTTGTTTAGCTATAGTGTGGGCAAGCAGATGGACACTAGGAAGTAAAATTCTTTTTTCTTTTCTTTTTTGTTTTTGTTTTTTAGGAAGAAAATTTCTAAAAGCTGGTGGATAAGTATAAATTTAGAAAGATGGAAATTTTGAGATAAATTCCCTAGTTTCTGGCATTGTCAACTTGAAGGAACTGCTTTTTACTGAATTGAAGAACACCAGAAAAAAATTTTTTTTTCATTTTACATAAAAGGTGTTGGATCTTTTTTATAACATTGCTATTTTGAGGAACAAATGAAGTTTCAAGCAGAGATTTATAAAATAAAAATATTTATTGATTAGCCATTGAATGTTGGAGTTGGAGATACAGAAAACATACAAAATAGTTCTCATGGAGGTTATAGTAAAGTGAGGGGAACAAACAATAAAAGAACTAAGAGTAGTAGGATATATGTGCTAAAAGGAAAAATTAGATAAGTGATTCAAAGGAATAAAGGCTGAAGAAATAGCTGTTTTAGAGAAGGCAGGTCAGAGAAGGCCTCTGAGCAGACAGCTCAGTGACAAGTTGTGAGTGTGTGTAGGGGAGATGAGCATTCCAGGGATCAAAGCAAATGCCTTGAAATGATGAGTTTGTGGATGGAAATAGCTGACTTCACAATAAAGTTGATTTGAGAATTATTGGTTTACATCTGACAAGTTCAGTCTTGGGATTAAATGACATGTTTCGAGCTTTAAGCCTGAAAACTGAATTCTGATACATTTTCCTATTTAATGTCATAATTAGTCTCAAAAAATGTTTAAGTTCTTCAAGATTAATATAGTCACTGCTTCACTTAAGGTTCTGCAAGAAGGCAACTATGAGATATTTTGGAAAAAAAGAAGAGTTTTTTAGAAAATTATGGGCTAGGATATTAAAGCACACTCTTTCCAAGTCAAGCCATGTAAGTTTGGTGTTAATTGATTTTTATTTATTTATTTATTTATTTTGCCACAATAGGAAGTGGTTTCCTGAGACTGTAATGTTTTGGCTTAAGACATGGATTTAGTTGAGATTCTGAACAATTTTCAGGCATTAAGTTGGTGCTTCTGGCCTCTGGCAAGGTGGAGGGGGCCATGCTTATATATCCAAAAGGTTCAGTTAGTTTTGGACTTCAAAGTTCTTGAGCACATTCACCAGATACTATCAAAGTCTTATAGCCTCTATCCAGACATTATCTATGGTGGGAGAGGCTTCCTATGCTGCCAATTCAACTTTAGCTGAAGCCTGGTTTTCATATAGTTAGATTCTTTCTCTATCTTCATCACAGTGTGAATGTCTTATTGGTGCTGTAATTACTGTATCCTTTATAATCAGTGCTTGTGTTTATTTTCTAGCAATATCTGCTCTGAAACCCTAAGAAATCTAAGTCTCCTTTAATACTACCATAAACTAGTTTTCTTTGATTTTCTAGTTCTCTTATTAAATAACCCCTAAATGTAGGTCATGATTCTACTACTATTCTGTTCCAGTGATCTACTGGTCTATTCTTTCACAACTATTTCTGCACACATGCTACACAATCTCTGCAGTTTTATATTTCGTCTCAAAGTTGGGTAATGTCAGTCCCCCAACTTTGTTCTTCTTCAATTGGTGTTGACTATTCTGAGTCTTTTGCCTCTCCACATAAACTTTAGAATAAGTTTGTATAGGAAAGTTGGTTGACTTCTGTATATTTTGTATGTTAACCTTATATCCTTCAACTTTGCTTTAAATGCTTATTAGTTATAGGAAATTTTTGTTGATTCTTCTGGATGTTCTACAGAGAAAATCAGGTCATTTTAAACAAAGACCATTTTATTTCTTCTATCTCTATTATCATACTTTTTGTTTTCTTGTCTTATTGCATTAGCTAGTACTTCTACTGCAATGCTGAAAAGGAGTGGTGAGAGGGGAAGTTTTTGCCTTGTTCCAGATCTTAGTGGAAAAGCTTCTGTTTTCCTACACATTAATTTTTAAAGCCTAGAAATCTGTAATTGCTCTTCTGGTTAAACTATAAATCATTGTTTTTCTGTTTCTAAACTTCAAACCACATAATTTATTTCAAAGAATAAAAGAATCCACAATTTATGTTGAAATATTTTTTTCTATATTGACTATTTAAATCAGATTATCATTAAAACTTTTATTAATTTTAATTTAAACATGCACTAATATTAAGAAAGTTGAAGTAAACTAAGGCACAATTTCATCTGTATAATAATCACTTAATAAAAGTGTACAGGCCTTATGAGGAAATGGAACTGAAAGATATATATTCAGAAATTAATGTTTACTATTTAAAGATCTTTTTTTTATTAAAAAAATATTGTCTGTGAATTAGCATCTCAAATGTGACTTTGACTTATCATTCTTTCTCTATATCAAAGAGCTTTTGGTATTTAAACAAGCTTTTTATCTTTTCTTAATATATTTAGCATAAGTTTGGTCTTAGAAAGACGTAAAACTTGGATATTAATTATTTTAATTTTCTCCATAATAGGACACAAGCAAAAGAGAGTTAAGAGATTAAAAAATTCCTATAGATCTTTAACACACATACATACATTGTGGTACATACAAAAGTGTTGCTTTTTAATTTAAAAAATGAGAAGCTTTTTAGAAGTTGATATTTTAACAAAAAAGGAAAAATTTAAAGAGCAAAGAACTTGAGGCTATTACTCTATATCTCAGGACACATTTTTAAAAGTATGAGTCAGTTATATCCACTACCAAATAAGAAATGAGTTTCAGTTGAAAGTAATCCTGGAAAGAAAAATAAAACTATGTATCAGGCTGATTACAATGGATGGAGTGGCATAACTTCAAGTGCTAAGAAATCAAGTTCTATAAAATTAAACAAACTAAAGTTCAAAGGTTTAGCTTCAAATCCCTATATTTGAGGCTATGGAAATTGGATAAAATTTTACAAGAGCAAGGTTTTTTTTTTCTTTTTCTTTTCTTTTTTCTTTCTTTTTTTTTTAGAGTGGTTTTCAGAATTTCAATCTTTTATTAGGGAAACTCAACATTTTTTGCTAGTTTACATCAATGTATGTACCCTGCTATATAAATCAGTATCAACAAAACTGAAAGAAAGTAGCATTCCACTTAGGTTTTTATTTTATTTTATTTTTTTATTATGTTATGTTAGTCGCCATACAGTACATCATTACTTTTTGATGTAGTGTTCCGTGATTCATTGTTTGCGCATAACACCCAGTGCTCCATGCAATACGTGCCCTAAATAAGTCAGTTTATGAGTCTGAGAATATCATTCTTTAAAAGTAACAACTAAGTATATTAATAAAGATTCACGAATATATTGCTATTAAATTGTAACTTGTTGATGTGATATTTAATGCCTGCAATTATGTATTTCATAATAAAGTAATGAACAGTTTCCTAGAAAGGAATTAATATAAGGATTAATGTGAGCCTTAATATAGATTTGGCTTAGTGGTCTATGAAACTAAAGCCTTTGAATATGGGGAATATATTTTTTCTTTAGTTTTATTATTTTTTTCTTATTTTTAATGATTTAAACATATGAGACACTGGATATATATTTGTTAAGCAAATTATTGAATCAACAAATGTTTTAGTTATTTAATAGTATATAATAGTAAAGGTCCAGAAATGCTAATATCAGTTCATGATAGAATTTTCACTATTTATAAAGAGATAGTCAACTGAGTTTATACATATAAAGGACTTGCAGTGGTTTTTCTAAGATTGTATTACATGCATTACTTATTGTTAAGATATTTTTTCTCTTTGGGATAATGTTTAATGAAACTTATTTTTCCTACTTTTTGTTTTATTTCACTATACTAGAGTATTATTTCCATACAGCATGTATTTGGGAAATATTTTTTTAAGTTAATGAAAAGCTAATAATTATGCTGAGCAGTAAAGGAGATGCAACAAAGAGATGGCCGCTGGATGATCTTACAAACCTTCAGTGACAATGATTAGAGCAATTTCAATGTAGTTCCAGGGATAGATACTTAGAAAGAGTGGCTCTAAGAGTGGAGCTGAACATGAGAGGACAGAAATAACAAATAACAGCGCCAACAAATTTTTCTCTAAACTGATAGCACCCAAGAATAATGTATCACTCATATGTCTAAATCCGGGAATATGCTGTGTGTTTTCTGCATACTACATCTTTTCAAAAATATATTTGAAAACCATTAATTCAATATGTTATGTTTTGTATAATACCTAATTATTTTTAGTTTATTATGACTGTGCAATGATAGTCCTAATTATACTTATAATATGGAATATTTATTTCTCTTTTTGTTAATAGAGTTGGGAAATTTAATAAATGGATTGCTTACTTCTTTTTCTGTTTATGTTTTAAAAAGCTTATTCCTGGGGCGCCTGGGTGGCTCCATCGTTAAGTGTCTGCCTTTGCCTCAGGTCATGATCCCAGGGTCCTGGGATCAGCCACGGATCGGACTCCCTGCTGGGCAGGAAGCATGCTTCTCCCTCTCCCACTCCCCCTGCTTTTGTTCCCTCTCTTGCTGTGTCTCTCTCTGTCAAATAAATAAATAAAATCTTAAAAAAAAAAAAAAGCTTATTCCTGGCAAGGCATGTCGTACATATCTAGATCTTTAGATTTATTTGTTTATCATTATATTCATCTTCTTATACCTATTAACTTGTATTTTTATTATGTTACACAGTTTTGTCTATTGTTAAGTGTGTTATCCATAAAGAGTATTTATATATAAGTTCTCTACATGTATGCCTTTTTAATATCCTATGTACTTATTTTCTCTTATTAACTTTACTGTCTCCATATTTTGGCTTTATTGTTCTGCACATTTTTAAGTATCATTCATTTAGAATCAAAAAGGAAAAACTAAAATTAAGGCTATGCCTTCTTTCAGAATGCATCTGGTGATGTATTCCAATAATTATTTTATGCAACATGACAGATCATTCAATCCATGATAATAAGACTTATGTAGTGTTTTCTCCAGTGGCTTGGTTATTTTAAAATCATTAATGATTTATTATTAGTTCTTTTGCATTAAAATCAGGAAATATATATTGTAATATATCCATTCAGCATATTGAGATTTCCATTGTAGAAGTATACATAATTTTTTCACATGTTCTATACACGTGGCAGAAGACAGATAGATAGGGATAAAGATATCTTATATTTTACAATGTTCAACATAAAATAAATATTTGAAAACCATGATTTTATAATCCTGAACTCCAGAGGCTTTTTATTTTACCAACAAATATGATATTATAAAGCAGTCAGATAAAACTATTATCTAGTGTCCATAGAAAAGATTATTAGCTCCGTAAGTAAACTATACTGATGCTTTCCAATAATATTCTTATTTTATGAAGACATGTAGTGCACTCATATACTCACTATAATCTCAGAGAATATGCTGAATTTAAATTGAAATAGTTAATTTTTTCTCAGAATATATACTATTCAGGTATGTTATATTACATTTGTGTTTTCAAGGTCGCAAGAACATGAACTTTAAATACACACAAGAACATGAGCAAGATAGTAAAAAAAATTTTTTTGTTTACTTTTTATTGACTTAATAGTGAAGGACATCCAAGTGATAACTATTGAATATTTTTCCAATTACCAAAAGCCATTCTTTAACACCTTTTCTCCTGCCAAAAAAATTCAGTAATCAACAATGTGCCTTGAGTACAAAATTAACAAGGAACCAACACACCGATTGATATCACGTGCATTCACAATACATAATTCTGTTAACATTTATCTCAAGGATATTTTATGCAATATTGATTTTTTCCCTTGTTGAATCATATTATTAATGTTCATCAAAATAAAGAGACTGTGTATTGTAGCTGATAAGAAGACTGGTTGAATAAATACAAGATGACAAATTTATTTCATGTCATTTATCAGAGAGGTCTCAAAACTTACATTCAACTGTCTTAAAAGATAGCTGATGGGTCAAGAATGGTGAGAACTGAGACTTGACTATTGGTTTAAGAGTAGTGATGCCACTGATGACCTAACTAAGCAGTATCAATGCAGTGACGGGGCCAGCCTCATTTGCAGTGGTTGAAAATAGAATAATAAGAGAAAAATAGAAGACATCAGTTCTGGTGGCATCTATAAGAAGGTTTGTGGTTTGCAAAGAGCTAAGAGCAGTGCAGAGAATGGTAAGGATTGGTTGTGGGGTGGTTTGTGGTTGTTGTGATTTTAATTTTAAGGTATATATACAGTGGAATAGTATTTGGCCTTACAAAAAAGAAAAAGGAAATTTTGCCATTTGTGACAACGTGGATGAAACTGAAGGACATTATGTTAAGTGAAATGAGCCAAACACAGGAAGAAAAACACTGCATGATGTCAATTATACATGGAATCTGGAAAAGTCAAACTCATATAACCAGAGAATGTAATAGTGGTTGCCCACGTACTGTGGAGTGGGGAAAATGGGGAGATGTTGGTGAAAAAGTACAAATATTCAGTTTTAAGTTAAATTAAGTTCTGGGGTCTAATGTACAGCATGGTGATTATAGTTAAAATACTGCATTGTGTACTTGAAATTTGCTAGGAGAGTAGATCTTAAGTATTCTTACCATACACACACAAAATAACTATGTGAGGTAATGTGTTAATTATCCTGATTGTGGTAATATTTTCACAATGTATATGTATATAATCATGTTCTATACCTTAACAAATCATGTTGTACAGCCTAAATATATACAATTTTTACTTGTCAATCATTCCTCAAGGAAAACTAGGAAAAAATTTAAAAGTAGACAACTTTTTATTAAATAATAGTGAGAAGTGCCAGCAAAGTGAATAATACGATGCTGGGGGAGACAAACTGGAGAATTGTCAACATGAATTCTTGGAATTGCATAAAGGAGATGCAATTTTTATGTACACATGATGGTAAATATTCTTCCAGAAATACAGTTAATTTGGAGAAATGTAGTAACAGGAGAGAAGTCATTGTGGGCTCAGATGCAGATAGATATGTGTAACGAATGGGGCTAGCAAATGTCTCCGGAGGGTTTCATGCCTATGTAAAATAGATGGCAAAGTCATTAGTAGTAAAAACTCAGCAGAGATCTAAGGAAAGAAGATGATCCCTTAAAAATATCTAGAGATTGGGATAATAAAGAGAAGTAAGAGAGTAAAGGGGCTGGGGAAATTCCAGTAAAACATTAGGACTCAAGTTAGTTATTGTGAATTTAAAATTTGTTCATTAGGAGCACCTGGGTGGCTCAGTTGGTTAAGTGTCTGGCTTTTATTTTGACTCAGGTCATGACCTGAGGGTCACGGGATTGAGCCCCACATTGAACCCCACATGTATTGGCTCAGCACTCAGCAAAGAGTCTGCTTCTCTCCCTCTACCCCTCCCCCTGATCAAACACGCTCTTTCTCTCTCTATCAAATAAATAAATAAGTCTTTAAAAAAAATTTGTTCATTACTATGGCTTTGAATTTTACCCCAGCCATATTTACATACAGCGTTAAGGTGTGTAATAGTCTAAGACTGGATTTTGGTTTACTCAAAATAGTAAAATGAAGTAAAAGGGCCATGAGACTTAAGGTCATATGAAAGTTTCTGATGGTGTTTTAGATTTTAGTGGTTGATGTATCAGGATAAGTGAGTTTGAGTCATAGGATACAGTGTTCAGAGATCGGAATAACCAGAATGAAAATTGAGAGATTGCTAACATCTAAGATGTAAACATGGGCATGAATAACTGAGATAGTGTAAGAGACAATAACACAGGAGAAAAAAAGTTCAAGGAACTGAGATGCCAAGTAATTGGTAATATTTATGTAGTAATAATATTATTACTACACAGAGAATTATAATAGGAATAGTGTTGAAGAGAATGGGAGTGGATCCAAGTTCACATATTTTATTGTAATATCTATAAAGGGACAAGCTAGTATTTTTTCTATATTGCTTTTCTGGTATTAGTGTACTCCATTATTGAAATACTGTAGTAAATGTATTATGCTATGACTATATTTTAGTGTACGATTTACTGTTGGGCTGTAGTTCTCTTGTGGTAATGCAGTGAGATAAAATAAGGGAAAAATGGTGATTTCTCCCTTCTTTTTGGACCAGTAGCATCTCTTTTCCTGTGTCCTTAGTACTGAGACTTCTCTTGGTGTTTTGGCAACTTCTCAGTTACTGACATCCCAGGAGTATAGATCCTTGACTGGAGCTGTCATACAAAAACTAAACAAATACACACCAATCAAACCACTAAAAGCAACTCTTCCCTCATTCTCACTGACAAGAGTCAATCTTTCCATTGCTCTAAACAGAGATGATTTCTCCTGGATGTTTTGCTATCCATGCTTGCTGACCAATTCCATGACTGGGGCCCATCATTGGGTCAAAGCTGGAGGAAAACAGCAACAAAACCAAAAACCCCCACTGCTGGACAGGACTTTCTTCAAGTTTTGACTTAATTTTCAATCTGCCTGGACTTATTTATTTTTCACAGTCCTCATATAGTTGTTCTTTGTAGTCTGTCCAGTGCTTTCAATTGTAATCTGTGGGGAAATGAGACTCCAGTAGGTTTACCTCATCTTTATCTGCACTAGAATTCTGACATTGCATTATTTAATTGATAAAAATAAACTTGTATCATTCAAAGGAAAAAAAATCACAACCAATATTGGAAGGCCAATCTAGGTTTCTAGGAAAGAAGTTTGCTGATAAATAGAGTTATGCTACCTATGGTTAAAAAACTGAACTGTGGGGGCGCCTGGGTGGCTCAGATGGTTGAGCGTCTGCCTTCGGCTCAGGTCATGATCTCAGGGTCCTGGGATCGAGCCCCGCATCGGGCTCCCTGCTTGGCGGGGAGCCTGCTTCTCCCTCTCCCTCTACTGTTCTCCCTGCTTGTGCTCTCTCACTCTCTCTGTCAAATAAATAAATAAAATCTTTAAAAATAAATAAATAAATAAATAAATAAATAAATAAATAAAAACTGAACTGTGTTTCTCGTATAATTTCAGATTAGATTATGAATATATATTATAATTTCAGGAAATTATCTTAAGTACAAAGAAACAATAGTATAATAAATATAATATTCTCTGACATTTAGACAAAATTCTATTTGGATTTGTTTTTGTATAACTAATTGTGTGCAAAACTGAATTGTTTTTTTCCCCAAAATATTTCATTAGATACTAAATCCATGCTTTCTTTTGCTCATTATAATATTTCAAAATACTAATAATGATAATAAAATAAAGTGGAAATATCCACAATCATTCCCATAAAAAAATATTTTACAACGTTGTGAGTAAAATTCTACAACAGCTTCAGAATGAAAGGAAAAATCATACCTTTTGTGAAGTGAAATCTGTTGTTTAGGTGGTGTACCAATATTTATTTGTTTCAGTACCTGATAATGTTGTAATATATTTTTTCCTTGAAATATGGTAGCTATCCGGTGGCGCCTGGGTGGCTCAGTCGTTAAGCGTCTGCCTTCGGCTCAGGTCATGGTCCCAGGGTCCTGGGATCGAGCCCCGCATCGGGCTTCCTGCTCTGCGGGAAGCCTGCTTCTCCCTCTCCCACTCCCCCTGCTTGTGTTCCCTCTCTCGCTGTTGCTCTCTCTGTGTCAAATAAATAAAATCTTTAAAAAAAAAAAAAAAAGAAATATGGTAGCTATCCAATTTAAGTAAAAACAGCCAAAACTGAATATTAATTAGTTTCTATTTAAAACCAGGACAATATGTGTTCAGTGTGTGTGTATGTGTGTGTATGTGTGTGTGTGTGGAAAGGGAATAATTGGATTTTGCAACAAAAATGTCCATGTGCCCCAGGCCAAAGATAAACAGTACAGTGACAAGAGTTCTGTATCGTTCAATGTCATATTTGCCTTGGCTGCAGCATCTCATTAAAAGTCATATAAATTACTGTCCAGTTTTACTTCAATGGTTGGAAATAAATTACTTGCACATCTCTTGTGGATTAAGTTATCTCTATGCATACACATAAATCATGGCGAAAGAAACCAAATTACTCCCTAAATGCTCATAGACCCATATTCTTAATTCATAATAATGTGCATTTCAGCTATAGACATTTAATAGTGTAGTATAGTTAATATGCTTCAAAGATGACCCTATAACACCCAGAATTATTAACTACAACAAATCTGAACAGCAATTCAAGGCTGCCAGCTTCTTGGCAGTATAGTAGATCATTTTAATACAGGATATACCTGATAAGTCTCAGCTGCTCTCTACTTTTAAAGGCAATTTCCTCTGCCCCCCTTTCTTCAGGCCAATAAAAGAAGGAGAAAGTTAGGATAACTTAAGTTTCTCTGGCACTATAGTCTTTAAACCTGTCTTGCTTCATCTTTAGCTACTTAAAATTTCTCCTCTAGTAAAGTTCCAACTTTAAAACCCACAGAGTTAGTTTTGAAAAGGTATTACAGCAAAGATTTTTATTTGAAAAGTACCTCAAGCCATGATTTTACAATTGTGTTTCTGGCAGAACTGCCATAATTAAATTTAACATTGCAGGAGGAAAATTTTAAAAACAGACAAAAAACACTTCTGAATATGATGCATCCATTTTAAGTTATATCGGAGGTAGGGAAATTAAATGTCTTTAAACATACTTTCATTTTTTAAAATAGCAAAAATAAAAAGAGGGCTATGGAAGCTCATATTTAATTTTTTTAGAGTTGCTTAAATTGCAACAAAAATTAAGATAATAAAATAATAAAAATTAAAATAAATTTGATTTAATAGGTTCTAGGCTTCTATAACTAGCAGATGGTTTGTTGAACAGAAGTCTTATATTGTAATCCAAACATATCTTGCCCTAAAATAATTAGATGGTTTTGAAAATCATATGCAATTGGAAGAATTCAGTATATGATGAGCAAAAGGACTGGTATGTTTGTTTAGACTCATGCATACCATAGGTGTCACACAACGGCAAAATTTACTAATTCCCATTAGTACACATTGTTAAATGCTTTATGTTATTTAAATGCTTTATAATATTGGAACGTTATGGACAATATACTATTTATAAATTCATCCCTATCCACCATTTTTAAACATACTTTAACTATAAAAGTTATATTATGCAAATTTCCAAAATGTGACAACCAGTTATACTGGCCATATATGGGAGCATTTAATATAGCTCATATATATACACACATATATATGTGCATATATCTTAACATTAATTTTTTCTCTAATTATACACCCTATTTTACAGGTTCAGAAATGTGTATTTTCATAATTTAGTAATTCTGAAAATTGTCAAGATTTAAATTGATATTGAATGAGTTCCAGCCACTACAAAAAAAAAAGAGTAAGTTGTAAGGAGGATGTAATATTGTTGGGCTGGCAGGAGCAATCTGCCCTCAAGTGTAAATAATAATTATATGTGTTATATAGAGAGACTTTAAAATAATAATAATAATAAATAATAATAATGATAAAGACTAGGAGTGAGTCTTTTTGTTATCACCCTGTACTGGTAATTTTAAACAGTGTGACGGGGCGCCTGGGTGGCTTAGTCGTTAAGCGTCTGCCTTCAGCTCAGGTCATGGTCCCAGGGTCCTGGGATCGAGCCCCACATCGGGCTCCCTGCTCCGCAGGAAGCCTGCTTCTCCCTCTCCCACTCCCCCTGCTAGTGTTCCTTCTCTGGCCGTGTCTCTCTCTGTCAAATAAATAAATAAAATCTTTTAAAAAAATAAATAAATAAACAATGTGATAAAATATTCCTCTATGACAAGACAGACCATTCCTGCCAAAAAAAGTAAAAACATCTCCTTGAAGTTCCTTTGTGGTATTTACATAAATTTTATTTTATTTATTTGAGTGTAGTTGACACACAATGTTACAATAGTTTTAGGTGTACAACACAGTGATTTGACAAATGTGTATATTATGCTATGCTCACCACAACTGTAGCTACCATCTGTCACCATACACTGCTATTACAGTACCACTGACTTTATTCCCTATGCTGTGCCTTTTGTTCCTGTGACTTAGTCATACCATAACCGGAAGCCTGTGTCTCCCACTCCCCTTCATCCATTTCGCCCATCCCACACCCCCTCAAATGAATTTTAAAATAACACTTGTGATAAATCAATTTAAATATGAGTGCGATATTAACCAAATTGGAAGTGCAGATGAAATGCCAATATCCAAAAATGATACTAACAACCATCAAGGCTGTGAAGAGATCACTTTCCTAAGGCCCCACTTCCAAATACCATCACACTGAGGATTAAGTTTCAACATATCAATCTGGGTGGGACACAAACATTTAGACCATAGCATTGCTTATGTGAAGAAATAGCATTTTAAATCTGAAAATATTATTAAATCATTTAGATGTTTTAGATGTCTTAAATTTTAGATGATTATAAACCTATTATTCATAATTTATAAACTTGTTTTTCTGTATTCAGTAAATTTAACAAAGTCTAGATCAGCTCAAACATATTTTGGTTTCCCTTCATATTCATCTTATGGGGAAATTCTAACAATATTTGAAAAATGAATACAACCTGCAAATATAAAATTTATATTTTTTAAAAATCTGAGATTAACATATTTTGTATTTTTTGTGTTAACTCATTTTCTATTCTAAAGTTTTTCCCTGAGAAAATTGGAATTATTCACATAGTTTCCTTTTAAATCAGTGATATCCTTGCTAGGTTAGAAGGTTCCATGAAAAATAGCTGTCATTATGTGGTCTATAAAATATACATCTCACAGATGCTCGCATATTCTTTCCAAAGATGAGAGAAAATGTATCTACTAATAGGCAGGCATGCTGATTTTTCTTTGGTTCTGAAGAGTAATTGGGATGTCTTCTCAGAATACAAAAACGTGAGGGAAATGGTGCCGCTTACACAGTAACTAATATAACTCCTGCCAATGGGGGCAGTAAGAATTAGGCAAAGGTGGGGGTGGTGAGGCTTGATAGGCAATGGGCTAAGTCATTCATGACGTTATAGAATGTGTTCGGTCTTGGGTTTTAATGGAAGCAAAGGGAATTAATTAACTCAGTTAAAACTAGGAAGTGACATGATCATAGTTCTGTAAAAGCACCATGCTCCATGTAAAATTAAATGGACTGGTGCATTAAAAGACATGGGTACATCTGTTAGGAAGATTTTGTAATGCTCCAAATGGAGGATGAAGATAGAATGAAGGAGAGTGGTACTGGTAGGGATTCTCAATTTCAGGAATGTACAAATCAAAGTAAAATTCCTTTTTAATTTATCTTTTAAATGCACAAATATTACTGACCAATACCTTTTAATTTGGCAACAAGAGAATATTAGAATATATTATTTAGAAGTGCATTACAGGGCGCCTGGGTGGCTCAGTTGGTTAAGCGACTGCCTTCGGCTCGGGTCATGATCCTGGAGTCCCTGGATCGAGTCCCGCATCGGGCTCCCTGCTCGGCAGGGAGTCTGCTTCTCCCTCTCCTGCTCCCCCCTCTTGTGCTTGCTCTCTCTCTCACTCTCTCTCTCAAATAAATAAAATAAAATCTTAAAAAAAAAAAAAAAGAAGTGCATTACAGATCATAACATATTGCTTTTCCATGATCACTTTGAGTTTTTAAAGAGGATCAAAAATATTTTTTTAAGTTTCATGGTATTATAGTATTTTATTGTTCATTTCCTCTTATGGAATATAGAAAAATAAATCTCATGGTAGAAAGCCCCTGAGGCTATGGTATAGTTATATAGATTAAAGAATCAGGTCAAATTTGTGATAAGAAACTTCTCTTCACAAGAAAAAAATTTCTTACTTTTTTCCCCAGCTTTATTAAAGTGTAATTGACAAATAAAATTATACAAATTTAAAGTGTACAACCTGATGATTTAATATATGCATGCATTGTGAAATGATCATCACAGTTAATTAATACACCCATCAGAAAAATAAAAAGTTGCAGTGATCTTTATCTTCAGAATTTATAATGGTACCCTGAAACAAATATATCAAAGGAAATTAACAAATCATTTCTCACAGTAAAAAGGTATTATTGACTAGAATAGTCATATCTGCCAGTGAATAGTAAAAAGTACATAATAATTCATACATGTGTGCCATTTGTCGAGGAATGTCAATTCTTTTGAACATTTGATTTATGTTAGTTTTATTTTAAATATGATATTAACTACAAATGTTCAGTAGTCTAGTACAGTATTTCAGTTGCTACTTTTTTTTTGAGATGTCCAAAATGGATTTTCACGGAAAAACCAATGTTAATATTACCATAAAAAAATGTTCCTTCTCTTTCACCTTGTCATGCTGAGAGTATGGAGAAGGTAGAAACAGATCAAAGACCAAGTGACTGTGTTCACTGATTGATTTTTCAGATCTCTAAGGTATAGCACCTTTCCTTTTTTTTTTTTTAAAGATTTTATTTATTTATTTATTTGGGAGAGAGAGGGTGAGAGACAGAGAGCACGAGAGGGGAGAGGATCAGAGGGAGAAGCAGACCCCCCGTTGAGCAGGGAGCCCGATGTGGGACTCGATCCAGGGACTCCAGGATCATGACCTGAGCTGAAGGCAGTCGCTTAACCAACTGAGCCACCCAGGCGCCCAGGTATAGCACCTTTCTTAAACATATAAATTTCTTTTTCTTCACACCAAAATTTTGGTTTATTTTTCTTTATCATAAAACACAAAAGAACATATATTCCTAATATATTCAAACTCTCCAAACCATTCTGAAAAGTTCTCCCTACAGAATCAGCAGCAGAATTCTTTACTTTTATTTCTATTAATCCAATTTTTAGGATGATAGCTTAACTATCCTATTTTATTTACCTTTGGAGAAAATATCAGAATTAATTTGATAAAATGGAGGATTATTGATGCTTAAAAGAGCATTTATTAAAATTGTGGAATTTGAACAATTTCATATCATTGTCTATCAGCAAAGCATTCATGCTTCTTGAAAATGAAAAAAAAAATTTTTTTCAAAAGCACCATCAGCATAGCTGTAGGCTTCTAGCACATTTCATTATAATATTATTAATAAAAATAAAATGTATTCATAAAGCATAGTTTATCTGGAATAAATATCAGAGTATGTCTATAGGCTTTCTTTTGTTTGCATGCAATGATTTGTAATTCTGTTGCCTTGTTGGGCATATGTTCTTTTTCATAAAATAGAAGTGTGTACTGTATGGGGGAAGAATTATTTATATTAATATTTATTTTCCACATATAGATGTGATAACGTATGACAATTTTACATTAATCCCTTCTCTCTCATTAAAAATACAGGATTTAGTTTTTCAAAAAAATATTCGTTTTACTTTCTTCCATATTTTCATTTTGTTTTTTTCTTTTAAAAATAATTTCCCATGTTTTAATATGAGATACCAGTATTTCTTAAAGTACACCAAAAGATATCTTTCTGATATGAGGTACTTCTACAACTTTAAATAATATATTTGAAACTAATTTTTACTCGACATGCCACTTTCTTCCTTTCTTTTCCCAACAAGAAAATATTATAATTAAGTAACATTACTTATTTCACTATCGTTAGTTGAATGTGATTGAACCCACAGTGAAAAGAGCAGATTTTTATCACAAAATCTATGTCAAATTATCCTCAACCTTTTGTCTTATACTCCTGTTACCCCTTACCATGCTCTTTTGTTTTGTTTTGTTTTGTTTTGATTTGTTTTTACTAGTATCACTTTGATGCAAATTATAATTTTATTATTTGCTATAAATATAGCTTGTTTTCTGCCTGTAATAACAGGGTTGTAAACTTCATGAAGATAGAACCTTAGTTGCTTTATTCATTTGCCTGACATGTATTTGTGCTCAATATTTACAAAATTAATGAAAGCATTAGTGCTCCTCAAACTTTATCAAGTACACTCCTGATGATCCACCATGTGCCTATCATGCCATTCATATCTGAACTCAAAAACGAACAATGTTTAGACTCAAAGTATAGAGTTTTTAATATACTACTTAATTAATTGTAACTTAACCACCATACACATTAATTCAATCAATTACATATCAAATTGAACTGCTAATACTTTTCAAGCGTTTAGATAGATGGCTGACATAGCAACATATAATAAGATGGAATAATGTCCCTGTATTTATGGAATTTATATCAAGTATGTGAACAAATTAATGAAGCTAATTACAATTGACATAAAGCTACAAAGAATTTAGATAGAGTAGTGTGATGAAGAAAGGGAGGGGGCCCACCAAGAGGGAAGGTGGAAACTGAATGCATCTCAGACAGGGACGTGTAATCAGAGAACTAAAGAGATAGAGTGAAACAACGGAAGGTTACACATACTGATAGAGCTAAATGTATAAGAATAACTGAATAATATCTGAACAGATATTAACCATAGTAAGAGAGGCTGACCTGACCAAGAACAACTATTCAATCCATAATTTTTCAGAGCATCTTGCACATCAACACTTCAAGAAAGTACAAATAAGATATATAGGAAAAACCTAAAGGCAATGTTGTTAATTTAAATATTGCAACCTTTATGATATTCTACAATACGAAAGCATGTTGAAAATCAGGAGGATGTGAGTCTTATCCAAAATATTTATACTCTGTTGCTGTCCTTAGCTTAATGCAGTGAATGTTATTTTTAAAAGAGATTCATTTTTAAAAGAGATCTCTATTCAGAGGTCTGCATGGAAAATGTTCTCTACAATACTCAGCTATTATTTTTGCTATGGTTATTTTTGTATCTGGCATTATTTACCATCTCCACAGTATAGCATCAGGAGTTAAAGACTGTCATTTTGCCACAAAATGTGACTTTACAGGGCCTGTATTGTTTAATAATTATTATTATGGTAAATGGAAAACAATTATACTATTAAAAACTAGCAAATAGTACATAGATTTATGATAAACACTTCTTAAATTATTAACAGATATTATATATTAATCCATTTATTATGGAATTGTTTATCTGATATTTAATTAAAGGTTTATGCCTCTGATATCCAACAAGATAATAAAATTTTATAAAATAATTCAAAGTCTCCCCATTAAATATATACTCTAATTTTGTCTGATGAAAATTTACAAAGATATTTAGTCAAAGGGACACTCTTCCACTGATTTAGTTGATATCAGAAAAGATTATAGAAGACATGAGTCCATTTTTAGGAGAAATCAGTTGATGGAATAGAATTTTGTCAGGTATCATTTTTGGAGTACAAAAACTGTGAAAAAAATAGTGGAATTAAACAAAAAAACTAATGAAACCTTTGCTGCCTGTAACAGATGTTCTAAGGAATTGTATGAAAACAAGAAAAATATGTTTTACAAATATCAAATATCAGGATTGGCTTGTACTCTTAATATTGAATGTATTAGCAATAAAAAATCCCTTTTATATAAATTATTTTCCATTGTTAAGAACAGAAATAATAAACAGTCTCATATCTAGACCAATTGTTATTATAAACGTCTATAAATTTTGACTCTAAACTGTATGAAAGATTATTTGGGGATATTTTTGGTAATTAAATATTTCTGATTATGTATAATGATTTAATGTGTGATAGCAAAGTAATAGGTGTGTATACATATTTCCTTTTTTAAGTAGAAAATCAATTGGAAAGATTTTTATTAGTTAAAATGCATAAATACATGTATATTCACATATATGCCCCTATTAATACACTTATATATTTTCATTTCAGTCCAATTACCTTAATATGCAAATGAATATACCTGTATGTGCATAATTTCATAGGCATGAATATAAATGTCCATTAATTTACAAAGAAGCAAAAACTGCATATGATCTGTATATAACACATATAACACACTTTTCTGTATATAAAGTTGCATATGTATGTATCTATATGTGTATACACATGTTTATGTAGATATACATAGGTAGATATATACACATATAGTTCTTTATATATGTATGTTTGTGTATATATATTACTATTATTATTACTAGAGGGGAAATATAGCATAAATGATAAATAGGCAAAGTGTGATATTTTATTCCTATTTCAGTTATTTTCCCTGTGTTATTGGGCAAGCTATGACATCTATCTGTGCCTCAGTTTCCTCATCTAAAAAGATGCTAATGGTAATAATAACTTACCTCAGTGTTTGTCCTGAGAAGTAATTGAGTTAATCTCCATAAGTACTTAGTGAATTGTTTGTGAATTAAAACTTACAGTACATATTTATTTTTATTTTTTTTTTTTTTTAATTTTTTTTTTTTTAAGATTTTATTTATTTGCGAGAGAGACAATGAGAGACAGAGAGCATGAGAGGGAGGAGGGTCAGAGGGAGAAGCAGACTCCCTGCTGAGCAGGGAGCCCGACGCGGGACTCGATCCCGGGACTCCAGGATCATGACCTAAGCCGAAGGCAGTCGCTTAACCAACTGAGCCACCCAGGCGCCCACAGTACATATTTATTATTGTTATTAATTTTGTCTTTTTGGATACATTAGTTATAATCAGTAATATTAACATTTGGTTTACATACATACATTCTGGATTCTTTTAACCAAGTTTTATTTATTAGGACATCAAGATGGTCAACAGACACATGAAAAGATGCTCAACATCACTCATCGTAAGGGAAATACAAATCAATACTACAATCAGATACCACCTCACACCTGTCAGAATGTCTAAAATTAACACAGGAAACAACTGATGTTAGCGAGGATATGAAGAAAGTGGAACCCTCTTACACTGTTGATGGGAATGCAAAATGGTGCAGCCACTCTGGAAAACAGTGGGGTTTCCTCAAAAACTTAAAAATAGAACTGCTCTATGATCCAACAATTGTACTACTAGGTGTTTACACAAAGAATACAAAAATACTAATTGGAAGGGATACATGTACCCTGATGTTTATAGCAGCATTATCTACAGTCACCAAATTATGGAAAAAGCCCAAAAGTCCATCGACTGATGAGTGGATAACGAAGAGGTATATACCTCTTCTTTATATATATGATGGAATATTAGTCAGCCATCAAAAAGAATGAAATCTTGCCATTTGCAACAACGTGGATGGAGCTAGAGAGTATTATGCTAAGTGAAATAAGTCAGTCAGAGAAAGATAAACACCTTATGATTTCACTCATATGTGGAATTTAAGAAACTAAACAGATAGGGCGCCTGGGTGGCTCAGTCGTTAAGCGTCTGCCTTCGGCTCAGGTCATGATCCCAGGGTCCTGGGATCGAGTCCCACATCGGGTTCCCTGCTCGGCGGGAAGCCTGCTTCTCCCCCTCCCACTCCCCCTGCTTGTGTTCCTGCTCTCGCTATCTCTCTCTCTGTCAAATAAATAAATAAAATCTTTAAAAAAAAAAAAAAGAAACTAAACAGATAAAAATAGGGGAAACATAGGGGAAAGAAGAGGCAAACCAAGAACAAGACTCTTTAACTATAGAGAATAAACTCCCAGAGGGGAGGTGGGTTGGGGGATGGGTTAAATAGGTGATGGGGATTAAGGAGGGCACTTGTGATGAGCTCCGGGGGTTGTATGAAAGTGTTGAACCACTAAATTGCTCACCTGAAACTAATATTACACTGTACGTTAACAAACTGGAGTTAAATAAAAACTTAAGAAAAAGAATATTCTTTTGCCTGATCATTATATGAAATAATAAAACTATGTATTTCCAGTCTGTTTTCATTAAAAAACATAGATAATTTAATATATAGATAGTATTAGAAATTTTAAATATGCTAGCATCAAATAATTACTAAATCCAGATATCCCTTAGCTATATCTTTGAAACCCATACGTTTTCTAAAATATACAAGCATGTTTACAATAATATGTAAAGAGCATATTTACAAAATGTCCTTCTTTCTGAAATAGTATGTTTACAAAATGTCCTAAAAATCAGCTGTTTATATTAGTGTTCTATTAATGCAGCCCATTATTGTTTAATATTTTATTATACACATGAAATATTCTGCTTAAATTTGTGGCACTGCATCAGTCTTTGTTTTATTTCTGTTTTTGTCTCTGTTTTATTTCTCCTTCTTTGTTTTAAAACCAATGTGACTAGCATAAATACCTGAACCCTTTCTAACATATTTGATTAGTGATCTGGTTTAAGATATATAATACTCTAAAACTAATGATGTAATGTATGGGGATTAACATAAGAATTAAAAAAAAAGAGAAGTAAGATATATAATACTATTTACTTGTTATTTATCATGATAATAGATGGCATCTCCAGGGGAAAGAAAAAAAAAAACAACAACAACTAAGAATTCGACTTACCACACATTTAATTGAAGTGTTGAGATCTTCATGCTCTTCCTCCATTACTTCAGTGTATACAGCCACTTTTCTCACATAGTGCCATATTGGCAGAAGAATTATAGAACTTTTCAAGTTGTAGACTCAATTTGAAATATCAGAACCAGTGTCCCTGTGGGCCTAATTTTCTTTCCTACGTTTCCCTTTTCCTGCCTGCATACCTCCCCTAGACTATGACATTTACAAGACACTTGTGAAAAATAGCCAAAGAACACCACAAACATAACATACATAAGGAGCTACATATAAAGAGTTTGTGTTTGTTTTCTAGGTATCATAAAGCTCAACAAGTGTGGTCACATTGGAGAAAATATACCTAAGCCACTAGTTTATCTTCCTGCATTGCAAAAGGACTAGCATTTTATTTATTTATTTATTTATTTATTTATTTATTTATTTATTTATTTATTTTTTAAAGATTATTTATTTATTTATTTGAGACAGAGAGAATGAGAGAGAGAGAGCATGAGAGGGAGGAGGGTCAGAGGGAGAAGCAGACTCCCTGCCGAGCAGGGAGCCCGATGCGGGACTCGATCCCGGGACTCCAGGATCATGACCTGAGCCGAAGGCAGTTGCTTAACCAACTGAGCCACCCAGGTGCCCAGGACTAGCATTTTAAAAGCATTGTTTTCTTTAATTTAGATGAGCACTAATTGTTGGAGATAAAGTCAAGAAATTGACACTTGAAAATTATGAGAAAATTTCACATTCTTCTTTATTTCCACTTTGATCTCTTTTCACATGTTCATTTTTTGAGGAAATTGGTAAGAACCATTAATATGAACTGCCGGGCTTATAATTTGACATGGATATTGATTACATTCATGAATGTTGGCTATAGGACTAACATGTATGCTATTGTTCATAATGTGGAATTTTAATAGAGAACAGAGCAGTGGCTACTACTCTGAAAAGAACATGGTATTCTCCTTCTCCTGATGTACTGGTGTACTCAATCTGCCGTAAGTACCAAATACTGGGTGGTTTATACACTGAAATTTATTTTCTTACAATTCCAGAGGCTAGAAGTCCAAGTTCAAGGTGTTGGCATGTTTTGTTTCTTCTGGTCATTTTTCTCCTATTTTTGCATGATCTTCCCTCTGTGTATAACTGTCACTTAATCTCCTCTGTTTATACTACATAGTCATACTGAATTAGGGCCTACCCTAATGACCTCATTTTAAACAAATTAGCTTTTTAAAGATCCTATCTCTTAATACTGTCACATTCTGTGGTAATGGGGCTCAGAACTTCAACATATGAATTTTGGTAATGTGGAGACACAATTTTGCCCATAAGTATGGGCTTATCATCCTGTGTATATGGCCAATATTACAGTATCCTCTGAGCTAAGATGTCTCAACTTGGAAGAAAAAAAATTAAAAGAGTGCTTCACAGCAAGCAATTTGTGAGAGTAGGGAAAGTAAGAATGAGTTCAGGAAGTCAGAAAGGGAAACTTACCGCTGAATTCTAGGAAGGTAAGCAGAGAGTAAAAGTCCATTGGTGCTCCTTCTATTTACAAAAATATATATATAAATTTGCACTACTGCTGAAAGATTCTAGAACAAATTTAAATTAGATTTTCTAGTAAATCATAGCTGATGCTCAACTATTATGATTGGGTAAATATAGTAATAATTGATAAAGTTAAAAATTATATCCCATAAGTTATAGTTCAAGCTTTTCAAAAGATTGAACAGGAAATCTCTCAGGGAAGATAATGGAATTCAGGATTCAGAGGTTCTTTACAGAGGTCAAAATACCACAGGAAACAGAGGCTCTGGCAGTCATGTCAAATGAAGAACACAAGGCTAGTTAGTTTACATGATTGTTAGTTTATAAACTCCCCTCTGTTTTTTTTTTTAAAGATTTTATTTATTTATTTGAGAGAGAGAGCACATGAGAGGGGGGAGGGTCGGGAGGGTCAGAGGAAGAAGCAGACTCCCTGCCGAGCAGGGAGCCCGATGCGGGACTCGATCCAGGGACTCCAGGATCATGACCTGAGCCGAAGGCAGTCGCTTAACCAACTGAGCCACCCAGGCGCCCCATAAACTTCCCTCTGTTAAATCAAGAACAAGCTATCCTGGCATACTTACTTTAAATCTCCTATTGGAGAAGTAAGAGAAACATGAATACCTATAAGGAAATTTAAATATAGGTAAGCAAGTTTTTGAACAGGAATACACACAAGACTAATGAAACAATGAATACTTTTTGATCCACTTATTTGTAATCAGTTGAAAATAACTAAGGGATAAAAGTAATTTGATAGAATATGAATATTTGTAATAAGAATGGTAATTAGTGCTAATGTCAGTGAAATCATAAATTATATACACATATACATACCTATGATAATTCAGTGAGTGTCTAGCTATGTTATACTGTAAAACACTATCACTCTTCTCTTTTAGTGTTTTGCCAGGTAGTAGGACAAAGTAGGGAGGGAGATGAGCCATGAGAGACTATGGACTCCAGGAAACAATCTGAGGGTTTCAGAGGGGAAGGGGGGTATAGGTATTAAGGAGTGATGGGTGTTAAGGAGGGCTTAATTGTGATGAGCACTGGGTGTTATATGCAACTAACAAATCGTTGAACACTACATCAAAAACTAGTGATGTATTATACAGTGGCTAACTGAACATAATAAAAAAAATTAAATTAAAAAAAAGTGGGACTCCACAATTAGAGTGTCCTGGTTGAGCCTCCAGACTCTAGACTACCATTTAGGAGCTTGGACATGTTACTCAACCTGTCTGTGCCATGTGTAAATGTAAGATATAAAGATGGATATTACCTATTTCTTGTGTTTTAGGAAGAATGGCTCAACACATCCCGCCCAACAAGGCAGACTCCTTTATTTCTAAGTTTAACAATTTCCTCTAGGAATGTTTTTCTGACCAGAAATTCCCACTTCCCACCCCATCTATGCTGATAACCACTGCATTTATTGTATAGGGCACTTAACAGATTGAATTGCAATTATGTGTTAACATGTTCATTTTTCCTATTCCCACAAACTGAAAGGTTGAGGATGGTGGTAGGCATTGAGCCTGTATGGATTGGCTTTGTATATCCAGTGATTTACACTCTGTCTACCACATGGCAGGCATTCAATAAATATGTGTTGAATAAACTCTTGAGTGTTTAAGGTGCATTATTAAGTAATAACCTGGTAGCCTAAAGGAAGCAATTTATTTTCCAGAGTCTAATGGTGTATGTGCATAATGTATCTAAGGAGCAAGTTTCATTATTGTCTTTCCCTCAAGCTGGAGATATTCTTAATAAGCTATTTTATTACTCTACTGAATAGAAAACTTCATGATCAAGGAGAGGAAATATCATTACAGAACCCGGTTCACTGACTATGACTCAAAGATAATTAAATACTTGAAAGATCTTACTCTTTTTAATATACTGCAAAGAAATACAACTGTAATTATTTCTTAGAGTTGTAATTGTCATTTATATTTCTACATCAATGGTCTGGTTTATTTTTCAAAGACCAGAAGAAACAAAAATCTGATAGATGAGAATTATTTAAAATAGAATTATTATGGGGCACCTGGGTGGCTCAGTCAGTTAAGCGGCTGCCTTTGGCTTAAGTCATAATGCCAGGGTCCTGGGATCGAGTCCCACATCGGGCTCCCTGCTCAGCGGGGAGCCTGCTTCTCTTTCTCACTCTGCCTGCTGCTCTGCCTACTTGTGTTCTCTCTCTCTTTGTCAAATAAATAAATAAAATCTTTTAAAAAATAGATTTATTAAATGTTGCTAATCTTAGTAATTATTTCAAATATTAACAAAATGATATTTTGTCACTTAACTGAAGTTTAAAGAACCTAGAACCATGCTCACAGACATGTACTACTGAAACAAATAATACATTATATGTTAAGTAAAAAAAAAAAAAAATAGAACCTAGAACCATGAAGCAGGAACCTGGGGTCTGTTCCCTTGTCAGCTACCAAGTGGCTGGTAGGTGTTTGCCGTGATACAACCACTCTAGACAACTGTTCCAAGCTCCTCAGATTCTTAGCACTGCTATGAGTCATAGCATTAGATCAGTGGTTTTTCAGTATTTTATCAATGGAAACCATTTTTAAAAGACAATTTTAGAGAAATTTGATTTATAAAATATAAGTGGGATTGCTTTTGTTAAATGGTTGTAGGGCCTTGTGTTTATCAAGTACCCATGTCTTCCAAAATGGCACATATGGTACCACTAGTAAACTTCAAATGTCTTCAAGGTGTGCAGTTTGAAAACTAATGTGATAGTTGATATTTGATATGGTTTTTATCACAAAGTTCCATTATTTTATCTACTCTATATTTTAGATATATCTAATACCTTATACTAATTTAGACCAGATTAGGCTAAAAATGCCCTAAAAGTTTATATTTTCTACAAAAGACACCTTGTTGTAATGCATGCATCATTATGAAAATATCTCATGGATATTTTTATGTTTAATATATCAAGCTTATACTTTTATATATTTTTGGGTAAATAATATGAGCCTAGATATAGTTTAAATAGAGCATTTTAGAATTTAATATGAAAAGTTGATAGACATTTTTGAGCCTATATGACAGGGTGTTATTTAGAGTTTTATATGTCAGAATTTTATCTAAAGTCTAAGCCTGATAGCCATATACAATTATTCTCACATTTGGAAGAAAAGCTGTGAGATCAAGCGTTTGGTCTTCTAGGGTTCTCGGACCCAATGCCAGCGTGGGAGGTAGATTCCTCCCCCCCGCCAAACGCCAAGTAATTCTCAGGCACCAGCAAGGTGTTTGAGAGTTGAACCTAATTCTGACATTCTCCACAGCAGCAGATTCCACAGGTTAAGGGTTCAGTCCTACAAGACTGTCCCCAAACCCCCACTTCAGATGCCAGTCACAAGCCTTAGGCTGTTGCCTGTGCTGCTGCTTCTTCTTCTTTTTCTTCTTCTTCTTCTTCTTTTTTTTAGATTTGTTTATTTATTTTAGGGAGAGAGAGAGCACATGCGAGTGGGGTGAGGGCAGAGGGAGAGAATCTTCAAGCAGACTCCTCGCTGAGCACAGAGCCTGAGGTGAGCTCTATCTCAGGACCCATGAGATCATGACCTGAGCCAAAAATCAAGTCAGACAGTCAACTGACTGAGCCACCCAGTGCCCCAGCTGTGCTTCTGACCAACTATAAATTGGAGGTTACAAGAGTATCCCCCTTAGGTTCTTTTAATTTGCTAGAGTGGCTCACAGAACTCAGGAAAATACTTAAGTTTACCAGTTTACTAAAGGATATGATGATATTAATCAATAGCCAGAAGAAGAGATACATAGGGTGAGATATGTGGAAAGGTAGAATAGCTGGTATGAGTTCTCCAGGCTTACCACTCTCTCCAGGCAGTCTCCATGTGTTCACCAACCTGGAAGGTCTCTGAAGGTCTCTGAATCCCATCTTTCTTTCTTTCTTAATAGAGTTTTCATTGCATAGTCATAATTGACTAAGTCATGGGCAATTGGCCGAATTCAATTTCCAGGCCCCTTCTGCCCCCCCAAGTCCAGGGTGAGACTGAAAGTCCCAACACTTTAATCACATGGTTGGTCCTCCTGGCAACCAGACCCCACCCTTGGGTTAGTTCCAAAAGTCACCTTGATGAATAATAAAACACCTTTATGGCTCTGAAGCATTTTCTTTTTCTTTTTCTTGTTTTTTTTTAAGATTTTATTTATTATTTGTAGAGAGAGAGAGCACAAACAGGGGGAGTGTCAGGCAGAGCAGGCAGAGGGAGAAGCAGGCTCCCCACTGAGCAAGGAGCCCTATGTGGGACTTGATCCCAGAACTCTGGGATCATGACCTGAGCCTAAGGCAGACACTTAACCAACTGAGCCACCCAGGCGCCCCTGAAGCATTTTCAAGAACTGTGGATGAAGACCAAATATTTCTGATAAAATCATTATATCACAGAATGATTTACTAAAAATGGGAAAATGAAGCCAGGTGCCCATTATCTCAGTAGCCTCTATAAGACAAGATCAGAAATTCCCAGGATGAAAAATTATCCTCAGGTATCTCATATGATATGCAAGTAATTATGTATGTTGATTTTGTCTTCTTTGCAATTTTATTAAACTCACTTATTAGTTTAAGAGGTCTCTCTGTAGATTCTGTGGCATTCTTTGTGGAAGATCATGCCATCTTCAGGAAAAAGAGTTTGTAACTTCTTCATTTCTACTCCAAAGGCCAATTTATTTCTTTTTCTTGCAGTATTGAGTGGGCTAGAACTTTCAGTACAATATTAATTAGAAGTGAAGAGAGGGCATATCCTTGTTTTGTTCTTGGTCTTTGAGGGAAAGCATTCCCTTTTTATGAACTAAGTTAAATGTCAGCTGTAGGGTTTCATAGATGCCCTTTACCAGGTAAATAAATACCCATTTATTCAAACTTTGCTGAAAGTTTATTTCTTTGGTGGATCTTGACTTTCAACAACTGTTACCTCTATATTTTGAAAGATACATTTTTTTTCATGTATTTCTTTTTAGGTTGTTAATATAGTGAACTACATTGATTTTCCAATATTAAAGCAACCTTGCATTACTGGGATAAACTCTAATTGTCATGAAAAATCACTATTTTATTTATTGTCAGATTCTATTTGCTTGTTGTTACTGTTGTTGTTATTGTAAATGTTCACATCTCCATCCATCCAAGAGATTCTCTGGTTTTCTATTCTTGCAAATAGTTTCTTTGCTTCTGTTATAAGTGTAATTCTGACTTCATAGGAAAAGCTGTAAAAGTCACTTTTCCCCAATATCCTGATGGAACTTGGACAGAATTGTTTGAAATAAAAATTTATTTTTTAAGAACTACAAAGCTGTTCCATTTATCTATTTAATTTTAGTTTAAGCTATGGTTCTGTAGTTTCTATCTTTTTCCTTTAAGTTATAAAATGTATTATCATAAATGTGATGTGTCCCTGATATTCCCTCATTATTTTTTCAACATCTGTGGAAACTGTAGTGATGTAATTTCCATTCCTGATCATTTTTGTTTTCTATTTATTCCTAATAAATCTGACAAGAAAATTCTCATTTTTTTTTTTATCTTCTCAAGGAAACACTTTTTGGTTGCATCAATTTTTCTCTGTTGTTTTCCATTTTTCTACTTCACTGATTTCTGTTAAGATCTGTAATTTCTTTCTACTGTTCACTTAAAGTGAAGATACTTTATTATTTCCCTTCTGTTCATTTGGATATCTCAATCTCTCTCTCTCTCTCTCTTTTTTTTTTTTTAGTTTATTAACTTGGAAATTGATGTCATTGACTTGTGACCTTCAATTCTCATACAGGAATCTAGAGATATAAATTTTTCTCTAAATATTGCTTTAGCTTTATCCCACATAGTTTTTAATGTTGTTTCCATTTTTTATTCAGTTAAGATACTTTAAAATTTTGCTTTGATTATTATTATGGGTTATTTGTATGTGTTATTTATTTTCCATATATTTGGGAATTTTCCAGTTTCCCTTTTTGTTATTCTCATCTCTCTTAATTCTGTTATGAACTTGAGTATTTTGAAATTTATTTTTATTTATTTATTTTTAAGATTTTATTTATTTATTTGACAGAGAGAGAGAGAGACAGCGAGAGGGAACACAAGCAGGGGGAGTGGGAAAGAGAGAAGCAGGCTTCGCGCTGAGCAGGGAGCCCAATGCGGGGCTCGATCCCAGAACCCTGGGACCATGACCTGAGCTGAAGGCAGTCGCTTAACCGACTGAGCCACCCAGGCGCCCCTTGAAATTTATTAAGACATATTTTATGGCCCACATATGGCCTATGATAGTAAATATTACATGTGACCTTGAAAATGTTCTGCTATTATTGGGGCACTTGGGTGGCTCAGTCAGTTAAGCCTCTGCCTTCAGCTCAGGCGTGATCCCGGGATCCTGGGATTGAGTCCCGCCTCAGGCTCCCTGTTCTGCAAGGAGTCTGCTTCTCCCTCTCCCTCTGACCCTCCCCCTGCATGTGCTTTCTCTCTCTCTCTCAAACAAATAAATAAGATCTTAAAAAAAAAAAATTCTGTTATTACGTGGAATGTAATGTTAAATATCAATGAAGTCAATTTGTTTCATAGTTATTTTCAAGTTATTTAAGTCTTTCATATCTTTACTAATTTTCTGCCCACTTGTTCTAACAATTACAGTGAGAGAATGGTGCTGAAACCCAGGAAATTATTCATGGATTTGTCTCACCTCCTTTCAATACTATCTGTTTTTGCTTAAGAGTATTCCTTACTTTGCATATTTTCTAAAGGCACAAATTTAGGCTAAAATTTTACTACATACATATGGCCCCCGCTAAATAGTTTTATTGCAAAATTCTGTCATCTGGAAATTACTGTCCCTCCTAGTGACCACAACTTTATTTTACAACAGCTTTCTCAGATTTCCTTTTTTCTTTTATCTTGTTTTTAAGAGGAATAGTTTGAAGGATTTCATTATATTTTATAAGGCAAGAAAAGCTTCAAGAATTGTGTTATATCCAAGAATTGCATTATATCCAAAGTCTAGCTTTATTCTTCCAGTCACAGTGACTCTTAGAGTATATTTATCTTTCATAATGATAGAAAAGAACACAGTCATTGATATAACCTTCATTCAGTCATTCTTTCTAATAGTTCAATTTTGATTAACTACCAGGAATAATAAGAAAATTATGTTTTCATATAAAAGCATTTTTCTATAATACAAAAGTAGTGTTGTATTTGTTAATGTATATTATTTTATTCTATAATGGTAATTTTTAAAAATTGCTTCTAACATAGGTTCATTCAATTTCAGTTATGAAGTAGGTCACATTTAGAACCCCCAAGTAAGTTATGTGAGAAAACTCCACATAGTGCAAAGGATTTGATCACTTAAATCATTTTTAATTGGTACACTGTGATAATAAAAACCATACAAAAGCACCTGTTCACTCAGTTTTAAATATCCACAAACTGAAATTGATTCAAAAGTCAATTATAAATGCCCTTTCTTTTCAATATCATCTTTCTTTATTAAAATTAGAATAGCTTTTTTTTCCTTCAGATTTATCATTCTCTCTAACTATGCTGGACAAAGAACCTCTATGCTAGACTAAAATACAATTTAAGTTACATATTTGAAAAATACCTTCATTAGATAAAGACATATTGTGTCCATTTTCTGTGGAAATAAAATTATGTTTATTGACACTAGATAACCTTGGGAATTTAATTACTTTAATTTAAAAGTAAGTTCATCATATTCAGAAGTTGGGGGGGAAGTTTTATTGCACAGTTCTTTTTTTTCTCCCCTGTGCTCTAAAGAACCAATAATAGAAAGATGTTCTAATTCATTACAGTTAGTACTTAATGAAGTACTGCTAGAGTACTTTATATTAACTCAGAGCACAAGCTTAGTATCTTCTTGAGGTACATATGATGTTAAAGTTGAGTCAGGGATATGTATTATTGTCCTTGATAGTGAGGTGGTATGAACCTGATTGAATCCTTTATTTCAGTGATTCTAAGTCGGGTGTTCTTGAACTTTAGTGTACATGTGATTCAACAGTTGTGTTTGGCAAAGAGAGATTCCAAAATGTTACCATCAAAAACGTACTCAGTAATATTGGGTGGATCCCAGAAGAGTTTTATAAAGGTGACCTTTAGATAATTTGTTACCATTTCTAGTTAGTCCGTATCCCTTTAGAATCATAGTGTGCAAGCTTCTGGGTTGCAAATGTATATATATATTCTGCATTAGATATTGTGTTAAATTTTTTTCATATGGTATAGAGCATGCAATGTAGATGTTTTTCCCTAGCGGAAAGTTGGAGAAATAGAAATTTCTGAACAGTAATACAGGTACTAACCAACATCATCACAAAGAAATGGCAGAATCTGAGGAGTTCCCTGTATAACCTGATCACAGTTATATATTTAATGTCATAATCTACAACTCAGCTTTTTTGTGCAAGTGGAAATACATCAGAGGTAATCTTACAGCCAATTTTGCTCAAAAAGTTAATCATAATATAATTGAAATCTAAACTCATCGAATAATCCTAAGTGTGAGGTCATTTTTTCTCCAAAATTCAAACTTTTTTTAACAAATGAGTTTTAAAGTCACAAGATAAATTATCATGGCATGGCTACTCCATGCCCCATGCTTCAACCTTCAAACAGAAAATTTTTTTACATATATTTGCTTGTTTCAGAATCTCTCAGAATCAGGTATGTATGTTTGTCATGTGAAATTTAAGATCCTTTCTTCATTGGTTCTTGGATAATGCTGCTCAAATTGGACAGAACTACCTTGCCTGAAATGAAATACAGCTGAGCCTACCAAATCTTTGTGAAACAGATGTTAAACTTTTGAGAAGAACTAATAATAAATCTCTCTGGGTAAGAAAAGTCTTCATCAATTGTTAAATATAAAAGATGTCTGTCCTCTTTAGCAGGTGTAGGTATGTTTCAACCTTGTTCACAGGAGATCTTAGTAAAAAAAATATGATCCATTAGGAGCTCAATTAAATCAGCTCTGTTAACAAGGATGAAGGACATTGTTGAGAAATAAAGAAATGAGAGAGGAAGCACAGCCAGGAAAAACACTCTACACCTAGACAATTTATTTCTATTTCCAAGTTCCTATAAATTAATCAATTTCATACACAGATATAATTTGATAATGTGTGTGCAATGGAGTAACAATTACTGATCCCCCTCTCAATTTGCCAATAAACACCTATGTTCATTCAAGGCCTTGACCAGGAATTGACATTAGGACACCTTGAGACCAAGATAGATGATAGGCTTGGACCAAATGATTCCAAAAGTAGGAAGGTAGGGAAATACACTTCAAGAAAACATGAACTATCATCATATATGCTAATTATTTGGAAATACCATTTACTTTAATATAACCTGGAAACCATGTTAAATGCCAATTAAAGGAAGATTCTGACTCAGTAATTCTTTGGTTGGCATTTGAGAAGATCACATAGCACATAGCAAAAGTAACACAAGTAACACCCAAACAAGCCAAAACAAAATAAAATACAGCAAAATAAATGTCTCCCATAATTTTGATGACCATAGTATCTGATTTTAGAGTTTCTTTTGACTACCTTCTACTTTTTTTTTTCATTCACTGCCCAGACCCACTCTTCCTTGGATTCTCTCCAGTATCTCCACTCTGGTTGAGCATCCACTTTTTATCCTTCTTCCTGGGTAAAACAAATTCTTCTGTGTCTATTACGCTAAACAGTTTGGTTATTCTCAAGGCATATGCAAAATTTGCCTATATTAAACCTCTAATGCACTGGGAAAATAGGATTCTTCCCACTTAAAGTCAATTTTGTTACTGTTAGATTAAAAATAGTAGCAACAATTCTAGTGATGGATACAGGCATTTACTGACTCATGTCCTAGCGCTCATTCTATAATCAAATGAGGTCCTAATGTAAAAAGGAAGTCTTTTTCTACACATGATTCTCTAAGGTGTATATTGTATGAAACTGAACTCTAACTTATTAACTCATTCTTAGTCAAGAAGAGAATCTCATATATGATACCTAAGATGATTTACCCTCTTGTGTTTTACCAAATAATTCAGATACTCACTTGGTATGGTATGAAATTATAATTGTAATGACCAAAACCTAGGCTCACAAATTCTGACTTAATTTAGAAAATTCTAAATTTTGTAGGAAATTAGTTTAATAGTCAAATCAAATTATCCATAGTATCCAGCATGTTTAAGAATTTGAATATTCTAGTTAGTCAGATATTATGATTAATTTGGTGTTAACATAAAATCTCTTGTCATTTTCAATAAATGTGTAAAAGAAAGCACTAAAAAATAACATTTACTGGTTATAATGTATAATTCCTTTAATGATTCAGAGAGTATCTAAAATCTTCAAGGTAAGTAAGATGAGGTTTAACTATTGGTTATGATAGTTAATGAAAGATGCATATTTATAAAGGTTTTCATGTGAATAAAGTCTAGCAATAAGCTATATTTAAATTTATTTGAATTGTTATTGTTTAAAGAAAGATGGCTATAATGAGTGAAATATTAGAGTATGGACAATTTTTGAAGTTACTGGAAGTATTTTTCAAATTATTCAAAAATGAATTTTTATTGTCTATTTTAATTTTGAATCTTTCTTGTGCTAAATTTACCAAGAATGTTATCCTAATACATATGATCATGACTGGAATTATTTCCCTTTAACAGTTATAAAATATCTACTATATACCCACAATGATGTTAGTACACTGGTGTCACACTCAAGGAAATTAAAATCTGGTAATAATTCAGCTGAATCTGCAACCAAGAGCAGTGAGATACATGCATGATATGGTGAAAATAAGAACAGAGGGTTGTTCCAATTTTCCCAGCTCTGTCAGCTTAGTAGTTCTTGCAGATATGGGCAAGCAGTGGAAATAAGCAGCTCTGCCACCAGTAAGGAGTTGCCTGATTTGGAGCAGAGAGTGGGGCGGGGGGGGGGAAACAACAGATGCCTCTGGGCTTTGTCAGAAACAGTTGAAATCTCTGTGTGGAATGAAATATGGAGACTGATACCTCAGCAAACCTGAGGCTGCGATCCTGGTCGGGACAAGCAATAGACCGGCAGACTAACCAGCAAGTTAGGAGGGAAATGAGGACCATGAAAAAGCTGCAGTAATTTTGAGAGACTCATAAACATCCTGGCCGTCTACATGCACACTTTGAAGGGAACAGAAAGTGCCCTGGGAATCCACACATGCTTGCAGAGTGTGAGGTCATATGCACGTGCAAAGGAGGCATAAGAGAAACTGGGGAAAAGCAAAAAGCTGACATAGAAATTACCCTTAGGGGGCGCCTGGGTGGCTCAGTTGGTTAAGCGACTGCCTTCAGCTCAGGTCATGATCCCAGGGTCCTGGGATCGAGTCCCACATCGGGCTCCCTGCTCTGCGGGAAGCCTGCTTCTCCCTCTCCCACTCCCCCTGCTTGTGTTCCCTCTCTCGCTGTGTCTCTCTCTGTCAAATAAATAAATAAAATCTTAAAAAAAAAAAAAAAGAAATTACCCTTAGGAAGGAAGGGGCTTAAAACACATACATACACACACGCACACACACACACAAGAATAGAAAATTAAAACTGAAAGAAATGGACAGCTATCTATCCCAGGGTAAACAGGCATCATGGAATTAGTCCATACAAACTGCTAAACAATTAAACAAAATAACACCAGCAACCACAGCCACCCCTGCTGGGGATCAGAATTCAGAGTTTTAATACATATTACCTAAAATGTCTACTTTTCAACAAAAATTATTGGACATGGAAAGAAACAAGAGATTTGTAACATCCTCAAGGTAAAAGCCGCTAGCAGCTAACAGAACTTGTCTTGGAGCAGGTTAGGCATTATATTCCATTTAGAAAAGACTTTAAAACAACTATTATAAACACGTACAAGGAAATAAAGTATATACTGGTTAAAATTAAAGAAAACAATGACAATGAGAAATCAAATGAGAATCTCAAAGAAAAAAAATTACTGAGCCAATGAAAATTCTTTACTTCAAAAGGACCATAAATGAAAATTTTTAAAAAACATATTTAAAGATGGCAGAAGAAATAATCAATGAACTTAATGATGGATCAGGATAAGTTGTCTTATCTGAAAAACAGAAGGATAAAACAAGGAATGAAAAGAGATTAGAGAATTGAGAGAAAGTATCAAGTATGTTAACATATGAATAACAGGATACTCTAGATGAGAAAATAAAAAAAAAAGATAGGAAAAATAAAAAATATTTGAATAAATAATGACCAAAAGCTACCCAAATTTGATGAAAAACATTAATCTGCAGACCTAATAAGCTTAAGAAAATGGGTGTAATAAATAGAAAGTAATTCACATCTAGATAGTGCATAACCAAACTGTTGAAAACTGAAACCAAAAATAAAATCTTGAAGAAGTCAAGAGAAAACTGACACAGCCATTATAGGGATACGGCACATGATTAATAGCTACTTTTTTTAACTTAAAAAAAAAAAAAGGAAGACCAGAGGCACAGCATGTCATATTCAAACCTTGAGTGGAATAAATACCTTACCCACAAGGAAGAGGGAACCCTACTAAATAAAATAAAGTAAAATAAAATAAAAACAGACACAAGATCCAACTCTTTGAGTTTTGCAAGGGTCACAATGTAGACTCAAAGACATAAATAGATTGAAGGTTTTAGGATGGAAAAAGATACAGTATTTAACAAACAATAGGAGAATGGCAGTGGTTATAATATTATAAGACAAAATAGATTTCAAGAGAAAAGCTATCAGAGTCAAAGAATGACACTTTATAATGATAAAATGACAAATTTATCAGAAAGTTATAGCAATTCCAAACACGTTGTTAACTAACAACAGAACTACAGAATACATGAAGCAAATATTGGCCAAATTGAAGGGAGAAATAGGCCATCTAGCAGTGATAGTTGGAGAGTTCAATATTACATTCTCAATAATGGATGGAACAACAGGACAGAAAGTCAGCAAGAGTATAGGAGACTTGAACAGCACAATTAGCCAACTTGATCTGATATGAAGAGAACATTGCACACATCAACAGCTCAGTGAACATTTTTCTGCAGGGCACAGGGAATATTCTCCATGATAAATCATAATACTGGGTCATAAAACAAGTCTCAATAAATTTTAAAAGATTGAAATAACTCAGTATGTTGTCTGACCTTTATGGCATTAGAAATCAGCAACTGAAGGGCTATATTTGTAAGTGTATCTACAAATACTTGTAAATTAAGAAAAAACCTAAATAACCAAGGTATCAAAGAAGAAGTCACAAAGAGAATTAGAAAGCATTTTGAGATGAATGCAATAAAAAGCACAACACATCAAAATTTATGGGATGTAGCTAAAGCAATATTTAGAGGGACATTTATAACTGTAAAGGTCTGTGCTAGAAAAGAAATAAAATCATTAGCCCAAGTATCCAATTTTAGAAACTACGAAAAAGAGTAATCTAACCACAAAAAAGCACAGCCAAGAAAATAATAAAAATTAGAGCAGAAATCAATGAAACAGCAGAAAATAAAAAGAGAAAACAGTGAATACAAATCTGATCTTTGGAAAGAGTAAAAAAAAACTGGCAAATTAGGTAGTCTGATGATGTATAAAAAGAGAGAAGATAAAAATGACCAACATGAGAAATATAGGTAGAGATGTAACTAATAATCTTAAAAAAATAAAAAGGATTATAAAGGAACTGAGTTTGTTAACTTGGTGTCAACAAATTATACAACTTACGTGAAATCACCAAATTTCCACAAAAGAAAAAAATTACCAAAACTGGCAAAAAATAGAAAATCTGAATAGACCTATAACAGAGTTTGCATCATTAAAACAAAAACAAAACCTTTGTACAAAGAAAAAAGCCAGGTTTCATTAGAGAATTCTATCAAATTTTAAAAAAGGAATGATACAAATCCTTCATATACTATTTCAGTAAATAGACGAGGAGAGAATGCATCTCAACTTGTTCTAAGAAGCCAGTATTACCCTGATACCAGATAAAGAAATATAAAAGATAAAGCTAAAGATCAATTTCCATCATTAATATAAATGAAAAATATAAAAGAAAATATTATCAAACTTTATCTAACAATATATAAAAAAGGTTATACACATTCTTTAGATGTATGACCATGTATATAAATGATCAAATGATGTTATCTCAGGAATGAGGATACCTTTAATGTTCAAAAAAATTAATTAATGTAATACATTGTATTAATAATACAAATGACAAAATGCATGACCATCTCAACAGTGCACAAAAATCATTTCACAAAATCTAAAATCTATTCATAATAAAAATTTGCAACAAAGAATAGAAGGGAACTGTCTTTTTTTGATAAAGTGGAATGGAAAAACCTATAATTAGGATTACTATAGATGGTGAAAGAATGATTTTCTCTTCTGAAATTGGGAATGAGGCAAGGATTTCACTCCTGTCACTTCTGATCAACTTTGCATTGGAGGTTCTACCCAATGCAATAGAGGAAAAAAAAAAAGTGAAGAAACCAATCAAAAATCATTCAGAAAGAAAGAAATAAAGCTGTTTTTATTCACAAACAACATGACCCTGGATATCTAAAATTGTAAAGTTGCCTCATTACTAAAACTAATAAGTCCCTTGTACTAGCAAGGTCTCAGGATACAAGATTAACATACAAAAATTAATCATATTTCTGTATACCAGTAACAAATGAAATGAAAAATTTAAAAGTAATGCCATTACAACAATATCAGTATAATAAAATACTTAGCGGTAAATTCAATCAAAGTAGTACAAGACTTGCACACTGAAAACTGTAAATTTATTAGAAGAGATTTTAATGAATAGCCACTCCATGTCAACGGCTTGCAGAACCTGATGCTGCACATGCGTATATAATAATGAATTTGGTATATGTTATCAATATATTTTTTAATGTTATCAATATTTACCATGGTGTTCTAGAGCTTGATTCTTCTATTAACATGATGTACTCATTTAAATAAAATATAATAAATAATGCATATATGAAAATCTGTCATCTTTATTTGTTTGTTAGGCTTTTATATTTATTTTATTAATTGTGTGCACTTCTGATTTTGTTTTTTCTATGTGGACAGATGTATGTGCATATATGTAGATATATAATATATGTAGATATATATTTTTATTGAAGTAAATTATATATGAACAAATATACAAATGTTTTTATATGACTTAACTATATGTTAATGATGTAAATTCTTGTGAGCAATTCATTGCAACATTTTCCCCCAGAATGATTATTGCCTTTTTAAATACATTTTTTTACCCACATACATTTTCAGTATTCGTTTGCATTCCATTTTATTAGTATTTGTCTTCAAAAATTCTGTTTTGTATGTCAGGTACCAAAAGGCCTTCCTAACCCAAGATTGAAAGTGTATACAACATATTTCTTTTTCTCTGGCATTAATACGCTTGTATTTAGCACATTTAATGTTTACTGTTTTTAGAAACTACAGATATATTAAGATGTTCAAGATTTATTCCTTTGCTGTTGGTTTTCTTGCCTTGTTTGTTTTTTCCCCATTTTTCATTCCTAGTATAATTTACTGATTGGCTTTTAGCCAATTCACCTCTCTGTGTCTGCTAATAAAATACTTTAGAATAGTTAAATTATTACATTTATTCAGATGGGCAAATGTAATACATCTTATAGTGTACATTTATAATGTTTAGGCACATTGAATTCAAATACATAGACTTAGTCCCTCCTTAAATGCTTCTTCCATTTATTTCTTTTTCAAAATGGTGTTCTGTATGCAAAAGGTTACTTAATCTCCAAGGTTTTTATTAGAAAATTAACATGGATATGTAGATATTCAGATTGATCTATTTTCATATAACAAATCACCTTTCTTATTTTTATCACCAACTCATACATAATTATAATCCACCATTAGAAAAATTATCATAAATTTACTAATCCAAACATAATTAAAGTCATTATGAATGTTAGCAGTACCCTATACCATGTAATAGGGAACAATTCTGGTTTTCTTTTAGTGAATAATGCTAATAATTCATTTATTTTTAATTTGTACTGCATTTCCCACTTGGTTTTGACATTTTTAGTTACTAATTAAGAATTAATGTAAGGTGTGTGGGGAATTAATAAGTGCTTTCATGATGCTGATGAATACATATTTTTGAGGGAATTAGTTAATATTACCCTAACCACAGCATTGATACATCCAATCTGCACAATCCACAGATTGCGCTCATGTAGGCACAATTCTGATATTTGTTTCCATTGTTTCTTTAAAACACAGTGAATTTGTTATCAAATTTACTTTGATTTCAAATTAATGCAATAGGTAGCATACTTCAGATATTACATAAATATGTGATTGACCATTAGAGTTCAAGTATTTCTTCTGATGACAATATTTTTATTATTTGATTTAAGATTTATTAGACTCCAGTATATTTTTCCAAATAGCATTTTATGACTAATGTAGTAAGCATAGACATTAACCTACCATGTATTTAAATGTGTGACTTGTAATTAACTATACTTCTTCAACATTAATGTGATTTTCTTCTATTTTTATATCAATTGGTTCTTCTTAGAACATCATACTACTTTGTTTTACAATTGAGATATAAAAATTGTTCATACTTAATAAAATATCTGAACACTTATAAGTAGTTTTATTAGATAAATAAATATTAATCTAATAAACATTTGAAAAAAGTCATTTAGTATTTGCACTGTATACATTTACAAATTCTCACAGATTATAATATTGTTACATTAATCTTATAAAGTTTTAAATCATGAAAGACCATCTATATAGATTAAAGGATAAATTTACTACATTTTATATCATTGCGTCTATTTCTTCTCCAATTAAAAAATAAAACATGACAGCTTGTCTCTATATAAGATTTGGATTTGTCATGATAGCATTAGTATGTTTGACAAAGAAAAACTAACTCTTATTTGTTAGGAAACTGGACAAGCATATTTAATTATTTTGTTTGTAATATTATTTTAATATTTAATACTTATTATTTTAGCAACATTTGCTCACATAAAAAATGAATCATTGTCATATAAATTCAGAGATGTTAATATATGGATCTGTTTTATATCAGTTTACACACATATATAAGTAGATATATAATAATATCTCTATATGCTTATATATGAGTGTGTGTGTTGTTTGCAAATGTGTAGCTAACTAGTTATATCTATGAAGCAAATCAGAAGACTCATAAAAGCAATACATAAATATTGGAAAACTTTTTTTTTTTGGATGTAAAAGCTTGAAAACCCTTGAATAAAGGAAAAAAAAATTGGCAATTGTGCCCAAAAGAGAACAATAAATTAAAGCAAAATCACTGGAATGGTACTCTTTCTCACTTCCATTTAGAGTATTGCAGACTGGGCGCCTGGGTGGCTCAGTTGGTTAAGCCACTGCCTTCGGCTCAGGTCATGATCCTGGAGTCCCGCGATCGAGTCCCGCATCGGGCTCCCTGCTCGGCGGGGAGTCTGCTTCTCCCTCTCCCACTCCCCGTTCGTGTTCCCTTTCTCACTGTGTCTTTCTCTGTCAAATAAATAAATAAAATCTTAAAAAAAAAAATAGAGTATTGCAGACTATTATAAGTAGCCATCACATCCCATTTTATATGATCTTATATATGAGGCATGTTGTGTTAAAAGATGAACTGAGACACATTCTCAAGACTTTATTTGAGCAAACGTGGATTTCAAACAGGGTGGCACCAAACCAAAAGTAGTTAGGACCACTCCACTGAAGGAACTAGGGGAAACTTTTTTATAAAGAAGCAGAAGCAAATCAAGGCCATCATTTGATTGTAGCTTAAGAGACTGCCCTATTTGGGAAAGCCTAATTGGCTGTTTGTGATTGGTTATTCTTAGGTTTGGATTTCATAACCTAAAGGTATTTTTTGTTATTTATTCTGGTTAAGGTTTCAGTTTGCTTACTTAAGCTTTGAAGGCATCAGAGACACTTCACTTTAATGGTCTCCTTATTTAGTTATTTTAATAACTGTTATACACAGTGACTCCCATCTGCTTCTGCACAACAAAACCTAATTGCTGAGACATCAGCTATGCAGCTAGGAAAGGGTTTATTCAAGAGGCAGCCAAAGCAGGAGGAGAGGAAAGAAAAAGCCTCAAATCCACCTCCCCAAAGAGGGAGAGAAAAAGTTTTTATAATCATCGGGATTGAGATTATATACATATTGATGAAAAGGGTGGGGGAATTTATGATTAGTCATAAGGAAAGATGGAGCATGCTCATTGAACAAACATATATGTAACAAATATCCCATGTTTACTTTGGGGTAGACTTAACATCAGAGCAAGACAAAATTCAGCCCCTGACCTCAGGAAGTTCTTTTAGGACAAGGATCAGGGGCTATGAGCATGTCCCCAGGGCTGGTATAAACTAAAAAGGGTCTTGGGCTTGTTATCTTGGGTAAGGAATGAAGGGCCTTGTTAGTTTATAGGCTGGAACTGTATCAGTTGACCTTGAGTTCAGGCTTCTGCAGAGACAGCTAATGCATTTGTTAGTGGGGTCTGAAAAGACACAATAGCTGATTAGAGGGAAATAGTTCTCTGAAAAACAAGCTTTAAATTTTGCTAGTCTCAACCTCACTAACCCTATGGGGCACGGTTTCTCCATGATATACTCCAAACAAGCTTATTGAGGTTGTGTAGTAAACACCACAATATATGTGTCTTCGCTTTTTGGAATTTGTTTTTACATCTGACTTAAAAAATATTTTAAAAGTTAAATTTTTAAAAACACGCAAAAAAAAAAAATAATTGTAATAAGTACAGTGAGTTCGCACTGGGAATCCCAGCACAAATCTCATTGACCAAGAAAAATGTATGTGAGAACATCTAGACCCAGAAAGAAATTAAAATAGGCTCAGAATTATAGGATGATCTTACTTCCTGATGTTAATCTGTTGCTTTCACATTATTATTAAGAGTATTTGTCACTTTCAAAAGTGTGCTGGTTTGAAAGATAAGTTCTAATTGTTATCATCAGTTTCTTAATAAGAAAAAATAGAAGTTAGCCTCAGAAGCCAGTCTATGTATTATTGTAGTTTTTTTCAGATATCTCAGAGATCGGATTCCATTTTGTATATTAGTGGAGAAGGGCTTTCTCAATACAAGATTTTAAAAACTTACTCCTTATTTGAAGGGTTTATATTGAAGGAGCATAGAATGGAGATTATAGAAGGAGAGGCAAGTGTTAAATAAAAATAATAAATAAAAATTACCTCTAGTTAAGGATGAGTTCAGGAGAAAGAAAGAAAAAAGCAATCATTTTATGTAAACTTTAAATTAACCTGGTTAACTAGCCAAACTGAGGAGAGGTACATAAATGGTTGCAGAGATTTTCAAATAATCCTTAAGGCATGACCAGAAATTACTCTATATTAACGGGGAGTATACTTAGTATTGTTAAGGAAAACACAAAAATCTGGGGCATGAAGTTTTTTTCAGGGACTTAGAAGCAAACATTATCTTAATAGAAATATGCTTGACAAAGCAAAGGATATAGGTTGTAGTTAGGATTAAAATTGAAAGGGGGTAATAGAAGAGATTTGGGTTTATCTATAGCCTTCTGGAAAAAAAAAAGAGAGAGAGAGAGAGTTAAGAATAATAGGTGCGAAGATTGCCCTGAAGCAGAAGGAACTTCCAGGGACTAGAGGAAAGGACACATAAAATGGGCATGGCTATATAAATTGTGTAATTGCAATACAGCAAATAATAGGAAATTACATAAGTAATATTCTCCATTTTGTTTATAAAATGAGAAGCTAGGCTCTTTTTATGAAAGGGATATAAATTTAACAGGATAGTGGCAAGAAATAGGAATAATTGTTCAAGGGTATAAAAGGAAATTGGCAATTAAGAATGAGTGAAACAATTAATGGGAGGATTGAAAGAACATCTTATGTTGGTTTTAGGTAATTATAGTAAATGTTAGCATGCATCGAGGCTAGCTACCGAAAGTTGATTATTTTCTTAAAAACAGACTTTTTGGGGCTCCTGGGTGGCTCAGTCGTTAAGCGTCTGCCTTCGGCTCAGGTCATGATCCCCGGGTCCTGGGATCGAGCCCCGCATCAGGTTCCCTGCTCTGTGGGAAGCCTGCTTCTCCCTCTGCCACTCCCCCTGCTTGTGTTCCCTCTCTCGCTGTGTCTCTCTCTGTCAAATAAATAAATAAAATCTTAAAAAAAAAAAAACAGACTTTTTTCTCTGACTAATCAGTAGAAACTCATGTCTATGATGTGATATGTGAAAATGTTCATCTCCGTGTTAAACTGACAATAGCAACAAAGTCATAAAAAGACTAATAACACATTTTTAAGTTACTTTTCTTTTTGTTGTTCTGGAATAGTCCTGCATAATACTTTATAGATCATTAATATATGTATTAACTCTTGCATAAATTTAAAAAATTTAAAACAATTTTTAGAATTATTTCCTCTTAGAATTTAATATATCCGGTCTACCTTAAACTATATCTTCCTTTAAATACAGCTTCTTGAGATGAAAAGAATTTTCTTTTCCTGCTGTCATTTGGTATCAGGAGGGAAACTGTGTTAATGTAAGAGCAAATCCTTTGTTCTGTCCATTTCAAGCTTCACATCCAAAATTTCAACCTCTGGATTACAACAATTTTTCCATCCCTGAGAATGTGTTTCATATAATACAGAAAAGGAAATGAAAAGGAAATTCAAAATCTCCAGCTGTTTAAAACTGAACTAACACACACACACACGCACACACAATTTGTTTCAGCACAAAATGTATGTGTTGTCCTTGAGTGAAGATTAGGGCAATTAATTTTCATTGTTTCCCTTACCTAAAAAAATCAATCAGGTGGTGATGATATCATCAGGTACACCAAAGGTTTTAAAGAAACAGTAAACAAGATTTAATTATTGCACTTACCACATAGTGGGTGCACTCTAGGAACCTAAACTGTAAGGCAGATTAATTTTCTTTTATTTTTCTTTCCCTGTAGCGATTGCTATAGCAACAAAACAGAATTGCGTGTGAGGCCAACATCTACAAACTTTTAAGGCAAACAGCTGCTACACCATGCTCCCAGTCTTTAGCATGAAAGAAAGAACAGCCTTCCAAACAAAGTGTTGAATGATTAATTCTACAAAAGGTCCTATTTAATGTGTATTGAACAGATCTCTCATTGTTTTGGAGAGAATCTTAGAACCATCATCTTTGTTTATATGCATCATGCAAATCATTGCTAGGGATAGTCTTTCTTCTACATAAAAGAGTACAATAAAACCTTATAGAGTTAATTAGATTTAGTAGATAGGATTATTTGTGTAAGCAATGATCCTTTTATAAAAAGGCTACTCTAGCAAGATTAGAGCAAGTGAAATTACACTTTTTATTATATGGTGTCTTTTGCTTTTTATCATTTTCTAAGGATTCATTGAGGCAAGAATGTCTGTGATGTAATTCATATTATGTGAAATAGAACTGTACATGATAGACCATAATAATGGTACAATGGAAATATGTTTGTGGAGATGAATATATTAATATTATTGCCATTTTTACCTAATATAATATGTTTATTTTCTTGTACTCTTATCCATAATAGTTTTGAACATATAGCAAATATATGATTTTTATATTGATGCAATTTTTAAGAGAAAATCCAACTTTTGTAAGTAATAAGCAATCATCTTGAGGGTCAAAACTCATAGGCTTTTGAAACTAAATGTACTTGAATGAATAGTTGCTATCCTAATGAAGGCTTTATTTAAAAAAAAATAGATGACTGCATGTTGAAAAATTATATTTTTATTAAATATAATTAAGGGTTTTTCATGTAGTATTTCATTAGCTAATTTATCAAATATTTAAGTGATTATTTGTGATTTGTTATAAACAGCTTGATCTACCCAGGCTGGCTTTTTGGCACTTATATATTGACTTCTTCCCTCCTACAGCCCTCAGATTTTCTTTCTTTGAGGTAACCCACATTGTATAGCAGTCACACAGTTTAAATGAAATTCACCCCGCCTCTGGTGTAAGAGAGGCCCCCATTAGCCTGTGGTATTAAATATTAATCCATAACACTTGTCACCCAGTTAACCCAAGGTTCTCCCTTAAACATGTGATTGGATTAGGTAAGGTTACCTGTCTTAATTTGGACCCATCACAGTGAATCCCAAGTATATTATTATTATTATTATTATTGTTATTAATATTACTGTTATTGATTGGAAAGAATCATTTTCTCTCCCCATACTTCTCCCCCTCCCTCTTCTTCTCTTTCCCTCTATCTTCCCCTCTCTTGGATGAGCAAGGAGGTAATGCCACTGCATTGGTTAGTACCTTGAGAAAAATAAAGGCCAGTTATTTGCTAAAGTTAACAATGGAAAAGTGCAGAAAGAAACAGCCTGGGAGGTGAAAGCATTGAACCACTCAGCACAATTCCAGAAGCCTGGAAAGTTGTTACCTTTCCAGGGGAAGGTCTTAATTCTAAATGTTCTAGTAACATGTGCCATTAAATGCTCTACTTGTTTAATGTACTTTGAGTTAGTTTTTATGTTACTTAAAACAAAATCCTCACTAATATACTGCCCTTCTTGACTGAGGCATGATAACTTAATTCTCCAGTTTGAACTTAAAAAACATTTTGACCATTTTTATACCATATGTCATTATGACATGCTATATACAAAATAAAAAGAACATGGATATATAGAACTAAACACAAGAGGTATTTTACCCTAATTGTTCACTTTTATGAGTGTTTTTATATCATAAAAATTAGATTATTTTATTTAAAGAAAACTGCAGCGCAGAAGCATTTATTCATTGAAAATGCATGGACGGGCGCCTGGGTGGCTCAGTTGGTTAAGCGACTGCCTTCGGCTCAGGTCATGATTCTGGAGTCCCGGGATCGAGTCCCGCATCGGGCTCCCTGCTCAGCAGGGAGTCTGCTTCTCCCTCTGACCCTCCCCACTCTCATGTGCTCTCTCTCATTCTCTCTCTCTCAAATAAATAAATAAAATCTTTAGAAAAAAAAAAAAAAAAAAAAAAAAAGAAAATGCATGGACACTCAGGAGTTCCATTATTGGCAAGGGTCTTAGCAGACTTAAACATATGTATTAATTTATTTATAATATCAACTCATATTTAACAAAATTACATTAGATAAATGACAAAATATACTATACTATTGTCTTTCCCAAAGAAACACAATATTAATAATTTGTTACAAAAGTAATCAAATGTTTAAAATGCATCTATTAATTAACTTTAATATTAAAGATCTATTAAATGCAGATGATTTCAGATACTTTGTCTAGAGCTATGGTAAAACAAGAATTTGTGATTCTTGTCTTATTGGAACTTACTGGCCACTAATATTTCAGATATTTTAAAAATCCACAAGACTGTATATAATTCTATAATGACATAATGCTCTGAAGGAAGTAACTGGTAAGCATGAAAAAGCATAATTAATTCTCTGGGAGGTAGGAGTCAAGGCTCTTTCCAGAAGATACTATTTTGGTAGATGAAAATTGTGAATGAATAACAGTTACATAGTAGAGGTATGGAATGTGATACAGGCGAAGGGACCAACATAATGAGGGCTTTGACATTAACAAAGAGAGAGAAAGAGCTCCTCTTAATCAGGAAAACAAAAGAAGGAAATTCAAGAGCCTAGTTAGTAGTAACCAAGAGAGTTGTACCAAACTAGACCTGAGAAGCTGGCACGAACAAGATCATATAAGAGTTCATAGCTCCTGGGGCGCCTAGGTGGCTCAGTCAGTTAAGCGTCTGCCTTCAGCTCAAGGCATGATCCTGGAGTCCTGGGATTGAGCCCCGTATCAGGTTCCCTGCTCAGCGGGGAGTCTGCTTCTCCCTCTGCCCTTCACCCTGCTCTGGCCCTGGCTCTTGCTCTCTCAAATAAATAAATAAAATCTTAAAAAAAGAAAGAGTTCTTGTGGTATAGATATACAATGGAATATTATGTAGCCATCAAAAGGAATGAAGTATTGCCATTTGCAATGACGTGGATGGAACTGGAGGGTATTATAATGAGCAAAATAAGTCAATCAGAGAAAGACATGCATCATATGATCTCACTGATATGAGGAATTCTTAATCTCAGGAAACAAACTGAGGGTTGCTGGAGTGGTGGGGGGTGGGAGGGATGGGGTGGCTGGGTGATAGACACTGGGGAAGGTATGTGCTGTGGTGAGAGCTGTGAATTGTGTAAGACTGATGAATCACAGACCTGTACCTCTGAAATAAATACTACATTATATGTTAAAAAAAGAAGAAGATAGTAGGAAGGGAAAAATGAAGGGGGGAAATCAGAGGGGGAGACGAACCATGAGAGACTATGGACTCTGAGAAACAAACTGAGGGTTCTAGAGGGGAGGGGGGTGGGGGGTTGGTTAGCCTGGTGATGGGTATTAAAGAGGGTATGTAATGAATGGAGCACTGGGTGTTATATGCAAACAATGAATCATGGAACACTACATCAAAAACTAATGATGTAATGTTGGTGGTTACCCTAACATAATAAAAAAAATAAAAAAAAAAAAAAGAGTTCATAGCTCCCTTACTTTGTGTGTGTGTGTGTGTGTATTATATTATAAATCCAAGTACAAATTTATTGAAAGACTTTAAACTATAGCAAGCTAATGTCCAAGTAAACTATTAAAATTTTCATTAGCCTATTGGTTAAAAAATAGATTTAAAGAGAATGAGAGATGAAGCAAAAAGATACAAAAACCTGTTAGAAGGTTCTAGGCAAGAGCTACAGGTCATTAAGACTAAAATAACTACTGGGGATGGAAAAGAAGTGTGTGTGTGTATGTGTGTGTGTATGCTGGTGCATGCACGTGTGTGCATAAAATGAAGGTGGGACCAGAGAGATTTGGTGTTTGATGTGAGATGAGACCTAGAAACCAAGATGGATTTACTGTTTCTATAATGTAACTTTGGGTAGTGATATTGTTCTTTTCAGAATTGAAGAAGAATGGAGGAAATTTATAAATGGGGAGTGTAGTTTGAAAATTCAGAGTTCATGTATTTTATTTGAATAAATGTTGGAGAACCCCAGTCCCATTACCCTTAGAGAGGTCAGATAATTGGCTACTCAAGAGTGAAATTCAGAAAAGAGATCCTAGCCGAAATATTAATTTGGAAATTGAGTCTTTAGATTACTCATAATAAAATGTTAACATCACATATAATTAATATCACATTACTTTAAAACATGCAGTAAAATTTACTTCATTATTGGGTACAGTTTTATGAATTTTAGACATGTGTGTATATTCATATAAACACCACCATAATCAAGATACAAAACAGTCCTATCACCTCCAAAGGATCCCTCTTGTTATCCCTCTGTAATCAATCACTTGCCCCACTGTTAATCTCTTGCAGGCATTGATTCGTTATCTGCCATTTGGTTTTGTCTTTGTGAGAAAGTCATGAGCTGGAATCACACAGTAAGTGACTTTTGAGACTGGTTTCTTTCACTTAGTCTTTAAAATTCATACAAGTTGTGCATATCAGTAAAACCTGCTGTTGGGAGCCAAGCGACTTTGTGTACCTAAACATAAATATTCCCTTTGATTACTCAGTATTATTCCATTGTATGGATGTACTGCATTTTGTTTATCCATTCCATTCACAATTTGAAGTACATTTGGGTTGTTTCCAGGTTATTATTTTATAAATAGAATTTCTATCAAAATTTGCTTACTTGTTTTCATGTGAGTATAACTTTTCACTACTCTGGTTAAATCTTGATAAGTAGGTTTGCTGATTCATATGGTATGTGTAATTTTATAAAAGAAATTGCCAAACTATTTCCAGATTGACTGTATAATTTTTCATTTCAGTAGACTAAGTGTAGTGTTCTCTATGCTCTGCATCCTCCCTAGGATGTGATATTGACATAATTCTTATTTTTTTAAGATCTTTTAATTAATTAATTAATTAATTAATTTTAAGAGGGAGGGGGAGAGAGAGAGCTCACACATATGTGGGTGTGAGCAGGGAGGGTGTGAGGGGCAAAGGGGGGGGGAGAGTGAGACTCTCAAGCAGACTCCATGCTGAGTGCAAACCTGATACAGGACGAGATCCCATGACCCTGAGATCATGACCTGAGCCAAAATCAAGAGTCTGGCACTTAACCAACTGAACCACCTAGGCACCCCATCTACTTAAATTATTTTTAATATTTTCAATGTCATTGACTCTTGCCTTGTTATCTCAATACATATATTTCTTTGCTGGCATTTTTTAACCTTGTTTATTTCAATAGTCTTCCTCAATGGCTGTTGGAACACTTTATAAATAGCTATATTTAATTTAATTTATTTTAATTTAATATTTTTATTTTTCAAAGTATTTCACCATTAATATTATCTTGTCATTGGCATCTTTTGATAGTCTCTTTTCTGATATTTGTAGAGATTTTCTTGGTTTTTCTTTTGGTGATAAGTTTTGGTTATACCACAGACATTTTTTAATTTTGTGATATGACACATTAAATCTTGTTTAATTTCTGCAGAAAATGTTTTGTTTGTTCGTTTTTTCTTAAGAGGGCAATCAACATGGCTGCATTTGGCTGACACATTCTTTTTAGGCTCCTGTGGGTTTTGGTTTTAATGTTAGGCCAATTTTCAAAGCGTTTGCAGTGCTATTCTGACTTGCTCCATATGTGCACCAGCCAGTACCCATTTTTAGGAACTGAACAGTAATTTAACTCTTCGCTTAGTATTTAAAATATTTTCATGCTATTTTAGGATTAGATTCATACTTGCTTCATTAGGGATGAACCAAGAGTGTAATTTCCCTGGGTCCTCCCTCTCTGTCACCTTCCTGTCATCTAGCTAGATCCCCTTTTAGGTCTTTCGGCTAGAAAACCGGGACTCCGTTTACCCCCTTTCCCCACCAGTGTGCAATTTTTTGACTGCACGTCCATTCTGAAACACGTGCAGAAAGACAGAGGTAGAGAAACATTGGTGGGGCTTATCCTAATATCTGGTAATATAGTTTTTTGAATTGAAGAAGATTTTCCCCTTGTACGGAGTTTTAGGCCCTATGAGTCCTGGCTGTCACTACCGTCCTTGCCAGAAGAATCCTTTCCTGCACATTAAGCCTGAACCAGAAGCTTCTTCTGGTATTCTCTGTGATTGTGCTGATGTCCAAGGCTAGTGTTTGGATTGCCTTGAGACCAGAGTGAGAAAAAGCAGAGGAAAATAATTTTTCAATGACATTTGAAACTCTGATCTTCTGAATATGTTTGCTACTGTTTACTTTTTGGAGTCCTCACCTACTTCCCCCATGTGCTCTGTTTAGGTTTTATAGCTGAATTCACTGGGAGAGAAAGAGTGTACTGCGCTTGCTTGACTTTCAAGGTTCCGGAACTAGGAAACTGCCCAATTATTTTATTTTTACATCACTAAGCATACTCATCTGATATGGGACTTTCTGTGGCGGGGATTAAAACAAATCAGCCTTAATTATAAATATGCAAACCCATAGACTTATCCTACCTAATACAAAGCCCTGAAGACAATTGAGTACTTGCTTTGACGGAATATGGACTTAATGGAGGTCTGAACAATGCAGCATTGTCATTCACTCAGGTATGTCCTAGCATCATCAATTTGGAATTATTTGGAAAATGAGTTTTTAATAGCAGCTATTTCTAATCCTGAATATATGTACCATTTAGGGATTCAGCTTGAACATAACTCCCCAAACAAATTTTAACCTTATCAGCATGCAGTTCATGGAAAACATAGCAGCCAGGACTGAGAATTTAGGCTAACAGAATTCCCCTGTACTGCTCAGTCTATGAAAGGCATAGCAGTTATATCAAGACTAAAGGGTTTAGGAACCATTCTAAACTGTTTTAACAGCTAGAATCCTCCAATGTGGGAATTAAAACTTAAAATTTAATAGTATTAAAATACTATACTAATAATATATTTAAAAAAAAGAAATGATGAGGGCTGTTTGTCATAATATAACCACATCCCTAAGGCAGTAAAAGATACTAAACTTAACCAAGTATCTGTAATTCCCAAGAGTAGTTATTATCTTATGACAACTATGTACTAGATTCACTTTGCTTCTATAATAAATGTCTGTATTGTGATAGAAAATGTAGCATAATTTTCTAGAAGATAAAATCAGTTTGGCAGCAGTTTCAGTTTGTTTCACATGAAATAATCTAACATGTAAAATGTTTTCTAACCAACTAAGGTACCTCTTTTAACTTTTCTCATTTATAAGTCAGCATCACTTTGAAGACATAGAGACCTGCCAGTGAGCTTAATCCATGAGGTTCTCTGAACTATCAACCCGTAGTTGACAAGACACTCATATTAATGCTTTATGATATGTATCATTTCACAAAATTTTATAGTACAATGTGAAGCTAGAATAAGCAGAACATCAATTAGCATTTGTCTTTGGAAAATAAAATAGGTCTTTCATTCTAAAGGTCATACAATTTTGCTTTTATAGTAATATTCTATAAAGTTTTTCATTATTTTTGGATTATGTGAGGATTTCTATTTCTAAATTTTTTTTTTTTATTAAGTTTGAGGGAATGTGCATTTGGTTTAGGAAAACAGACAGCTTCAGGTATTTCAAACTGCCAGGGATGTAATATAGGGAATTAGAGTCCTAAAATAATATCAGAAATGTTGAAGTGAGAAGGTCAAAGAATCCATAAATCCTGTGTAAGAAATCAGGAAATGCAGATATCACTAGGAGCCTCTGCAGATAAGATGAGCTGCCTGCAGCAATCAGCTGGGGGACTTGATGGGGATGCCCACAACCTACCAGCAAAACCTTACATCTATCATCTGCCAAAGCCAATGTGCTTAGTTAGCACTGCTGCAGGGGTAAACCTGGCTTCTCCTTCACTTTCCAAATCTTTGCACAAGTGTCTTTTAATGGCAAAATTTAAAGTGGAAACTTTCAGGCCAGAGAGGTTTCCATCAACTGTAGTATGGACAGAAGCTTATAAAGGCAGGAATTGTGATTAATATCAATGGGTAATAACCCACTACTCAACATTCCTAAATACCTTTCTACTCATTATTAAACTTAAAAGAAAAATGATACAGCATCATGCTTTTGTTTATTGTACTAGTTTCCTAGGATTCCTATAAAAAGCACCACAAACTGTGTGGCTTGTACAACAGAAATTTATTGTCTCACTGTCCTGGAGGCCAGAAGTCCAAGATGAAGGTTCACCAGGGTTGGTTCATTCCTTCTGAGAGTAGTGAGGGAGAATCTGTTCCATGCCTCCTTCCTATGGTCACTATACAAAGATTTCGCTAAATCAACAGATGGTGTAGCTATCAGAGCATTTTGGCAAAGAATACACATTTATGTCCAATTGAAGTATCTTTTCAGGGGGAATGAAAGCCATCTACTGCTTCCCTGGGAAATGGTATCATTTTGGACTTTCAGTTGATCTCGGCTTTTGGATATTGGCATCAGGTCAGCCTTGGAGAGAAAAAATTCATCTAGTTGAACCTAGGCAAATACCTCCACACTTGTCATCATACTTTGTTCATGAGTTTATTGAGCATAAGCTAGGATAGCTAAGACAGAGGCTGAGTGACTTTCTTTTTTTTTTTTAAGATTTTATTTATTTATATGAGAGAGAGAGAGACAGAGAGAGTGCACGCACAAGCAAGGGGAGGGGCAGGGGGAGATGGAGAAGCAGACTCCCCGCTGAGCAGGGAGCCCAACGTGGGGCTTAATCCCAGGACTCTGGGATCATGACCCGAGCCGAAGGCAGGCGCTTAATGACTGAGCCACCCAGGCATCCCGAGGCTGAGTGACTTTCATAAAATAAGTCATCTTTCCCACCCAAGTATTAAGGACCTCATCAGTATTGAGTGAACATTCAAATGGAACACAAATCTCTTTTATATGCTGTGCCTTTTCTGACAGATCCAGTCACATGTATTTTCTAAGTCCTATACTTGTACAATCCTCTGATCTTGTTCCCTGATCATTTAGCCAAATTATTAGCCACTTCATATCAAGTGGTATAGATCCACATATTTGACCATTTCCTCTTTAGGCAAAATGCACACCAGATATATATATCTCAGGTCTTGTACTTTGGGAGGACTTTCTTCTTCACTGTCTTTTACATACACTCTACATTGAGGGCATTCTCAACTAGTGTAGCAGTTCACTTGTAGATGATGCTAACATTTCAACTGGATTCCAAATATTGTCTTCAACACCTGAAAATAGGCGTGTTTCTCTAGATTTCAGATAAATGTGATAGAATTCTTCTGTCACAGGTGTATGTTTATATATTTCTCTTTTCTTTTCCTGAGTTAGCTGATTTATAGAAATTGTTGTTATGTTATAGATGCAGAGATATGTTAACAATGGTTGTAACTTTGGTAATCAGTCTCTTGCATCATGAAGTATTCTTTTTGTCTCATAATGATTTTTAGTCTAAAATCTACCTTATGTGATATTAAAATCATGATTCAAAATTTAATTTCTATTTGCCTTTACATTTTTTCATATGTATACTTTAATCTTTATGAATAACTCCATTTTATGTCATTCTCTTCTAGCCATCATCAAAATACATTTTTGCTTTATTATTAATATATTTCTTAAATAGATTTATTTATTTATTTATTTATTTTAAGATTTTATTTATTTGACAGAGAGAGAGACAGTGAGAGAAGGAACACAGCAGGGGGAGTGGGAGAGGGAGAAGCAGGCTTCCCGCCAAGCAGGGACCGCGATGCGGGGCTCGATCCCAGGAGCCTGGGATCATGACCTGAGCTGAAGGCAGACACCCAACAACTCAGCCACCCAGGCTTTATTTTCATTTATTTTTATCTCTATGTTTGAGCTTAGTTGTAAATAGTTTTGTTATCTTTTGCTTTTAGATTTATAGTTTTACTCTTTTTTTTTGTTGTTTTAACAATATAACATGTTCTATCGGGGTTTATCATGGGACTGTAAAGTTTATTTAACATTTGAAAATAAGTATGTGTAATTTTCCATGTTATCAGACTAAAAAAGAAAAACATATAGATATTTTTAAATATATGCCATAACTGTTTCTGATACAATTTAACATCCATTCGTGATAATAATTGATACCAAACCTGGCACATAAAGAGCATCTCTGAAAAAATCTAAAGATAACATCATATTTAATGGTGAAGACTAAATGCTTCTACCCTAAACTGGGAACTAGTCTAAGATGTCCACTCTAATAATTTCAATATTGTAGTAAAGGGTCTAAAAGGAATAGAGCAAAATGCAAGGAAAAGCTTCTGGTTTCCAGTTCAGCATATAAAGAGCTTGGATATTGTCAGTTTAGCCTAACAAGTAAAAAGCTGAACAAACTAAACAATCAACAACTCTTCTAAGATCCATAAGTAAGGTGAGGTCACAGGATAAACCAAGGATTGGAGTCATGGCTTAGTTGAGCAAAGACTCATGAGTGATCCATCCTAGAATAATCTGCAGAGGTGGAAAACCTGAGCTGTAATTGAGGAATTGTTGGAAGCTCAGTGTGGACAGCTCTGAGAGTTAAAAACTCCACAAGGACTCAATCATAGCAGTTCATCAATAATTTTGTGAAATTTACCTCAAGGAGTTCCAACAGATTCTCACAGTAAATATCAGGGAAAAATTCCCTCTTGCTTTCAACAGGGAGAGGGTTAAAGGAACCATTTTTAAATATTCCAGGGTACTCTATTCTTAACAAGGTTTGCCCTTGGGAGAAACTAGGTAACTAGATCTTAACCTGCTACTGTATTATCAGAGGGAAATACCCAACTCTGACTTACTCTAGCCATTCTCTCCCATCTGAAGGAGGAGAAAAAGAAATACTGAGAAACACTTGTAAAGTTAATAGACCAGAAGCATAGGCTTACCTAAAGACTTAGAGCTAATTACAAGACTACAGATTGCTTCTCCTCCCCACCACATCTTAGCACTACATTACTGAAACTCTGTTTACAGTGATTCTTTTTACCCAGCACATCATATCTGGCAATCAAGAAAAAAATTATAAAGCATACATATAAAAAGCAATAAATAAATAAATTAATTAATTCAAAGAGACAGAGCATGCATCAGAACCAGATATGTCAGGGATGCTGGAATTATCAGGAATTTAAAACAGCTATAATTCATATGATCTCATGTATAAAATATACAGCATGCAAGAACAGATGAGCAACGTAAGCAGAAAGATGAAATTCCTACAAAAGAACCAAAAAAACAGATGTTAGAGATCAAAAACACAGAAATAGATATGGAGAATGCCTTTGATAAAATTATTAGTAGACTAAGCAGTCTCTGAACTAGAGAATATCTCAGTAGAAATTTCTAAAAGTGAAAAGCAAAGAGAACAAAGATTGAAAAAAGAACAGAATAGAATATCCATGAGTAGGGGGGCAACTACAAGAGGTATAACATTTGTGTAATGGGGATATCAGAAGGAGAAGAAAGAGAGAAATAGAAGTATTTGGAATAATAATGACTGAGAATTCCCCAAATTAATGTCCAATACCAAACCACAGATCCAGGAAGCTCAGAGAACACCAAGCAGAATAACTGCAAAAAACTACAGATAAGCACATCATTTTCAAACTACAGACTATTGAAGATAAAGAAAAAAATCTAGAAAGAAGTCAGAGGTAAATCTTGTCTTTTTTCCATTATAAGTGAAGTGATTTGACTTGGTTTTTGTTTTCTCTGACTTCTCAGAAACCATGCAGACAAGAAGAGAGTGAAATAAAATATTTAAAGTGTTGAGACAAAACAAAACAAGAAAAACAAAAACAAAAACAAAAAAACCCCACCAACCTAGAATTCTGTATCCTGTGAAATCATCCTTCAAAAATGAAGGGGAAATGAAAACTTTCTCAGACAAGTCAAAATTGAGGGAATTTGTTTCCAATAGGCCTGCCTTATAGAAGTGTTAAAAGATCTTTAGAGAGAAAAAATTTAGGTCAGAAACTCAGATCTTCAAAAAAGAAAGAGAATAGAAGGAATAAATTAAGGTAAAATAAAAACTTTAATTTTTCTTATTCTTTATGGATCTACAGATAACAGTTCAAAATAATAATAGCAACAATATATTTAATTATATATGTTTAAGTATTATATTCATTTATGCATGCATATATTATATATGGTATATGCATATATAATAATTACATGTTATATTATATATATACATATATAAGCAAATATACAATGGACATCAGTGATACAAAGGACAAGAGGGAGGAATTAGGATTATTTTGTTATTATAAAGTACTCATACTACCCATGAAGTGGTAGAGTGTCATTTGAAAGTGGGTTTGAATTAGCTCTAAATGTGTAATTGCAAACTCTAGGGCAACCACTAAAGAAATTTGGGGGGATAAAAAGGTATAACTGATATGCTAAGAAAGAAGAGAAAAGGGAGGCATATAAATATGCTTCATTCAATCACAAAAAGCATAAAAAGAGTGGAAGACAAATATGAACAAAAAACAAGGGCAATAGAAAAGAGTAACAAATATGGTAGATATAATCTAACTACATCTGATAATCACTTTGAATATCAATGGCCTAAATGTACCAATTGAAAGAGATTGTCGGAGTGGATCAAAAAACAAGACCCAGCTATATTTTGTTTACAAGAAACCCACTTTAGATATGAGGACACATATAGATTAAAAGTAAATGGATGGAGAAAAGTATACCATGCTAACACTAATCAAAGAAAACAAGAGTAGCTGTATTATTTTCAGAAAGAACAAACTTCTAAGCAAGGAACATTACCAGGGATAAAGACCAGCATTATATAATGATATAGGGGTAAATTCTCCAAGAAAGTGTAACAATCCTTAATGTGCATGCTCCTAACAACACAGTGTCAGACTATGTGAGGCAAAACCAATAAAACTACAGACAGGAATAGATGAATCCATTATCATAGCTGGAGTCTTCAACTCAGAAATGGGCAGATCCAGCAATCAAAAATCAGTAAGAATATAGTTGAATTCCTCAACAGCAGCAATCAAGGAAATATAAAAGATAACTGTAGATTACTACATTCACCAACATTAGAATACACATTTTTCTCACATTCACCAAGAAAGACCACATTCTGGGCCATAAAACACATCTTAAGCAATTAGAAGAATATAAATCATAAAATTCCTGCCCTCAGACCAAAATGGAATTAAACTAGTAATCAAAAACATAAAGATAGCTGGCAAAAGACCCAGAATAGCCAACGTGATATTGATGGAGAACAAAGTTGGAGTACTGACATTACCTGACCAACTTCAAGACTTACTATATAGCCACAATAATCAAGACAGGGTGATACTGATGAAAGAATAGACAAATATATCCATGAAACAGACTAGAGATACTAGAAATAGGCCCATAGAACTATAATTAACCTTCAGCTAAGAAGCAAAGGCAATGTGATGGAACAAAAATTGTCTTTTCAACAAATGGTGCTGGAGCAATTGTACACCCACTTGCAAAAAAGAAAAATAATCTAGACACAGATCTTACACCTTTACAAAAGTTAACCCCACATAGATCACGGACCTAAATGTAAAAAGTGAAATTATAAAATCCTAGAAGATTATATAGGAGAAAACCTAGATGACCTTAAGCAGGGCAATGACTTTTTGGATGCAACACCAAAGGCATGATACATGAAAGAAATAATTTATTAGCTGTTTGTTTTTTATTCTGTTGATTTTTCTTTGCTGCACAGAAGTTTTTTAATTTTATGTGGTGTCTGTAGTGGTATATATATATATATATATATATATATATATATATATATATATACAGACACACACACACACACACACACACATACATACAGTTTAATCTTACCCTTAAAACAGGAAGGGAATCCCACCAGTTGTAACAACATGGATGACCATAAAGGATATTATGCTAAGTGAAATAAGCCAGACACAAAAGGACAAATATTACATCATACCAGTTACATGTGAAATCGGAGATAGTCAAACTCATAGTAACAGAGAGTAGAGTTATAGTTGTAAGGGGTCCAGGGGAGGGGAGAGTGACAAGGTATCAAAGTGTAAGTTTCAGTTTTGCAAGATGAGTAAGTCCTAGAGATCTATTCTACAACATGGAGCCTATAGTTAACAATATTGTATTGCATATTTTAAAAAGTACTAGGAGGGTAGATCTTATGTTAAGTGTTCCTATCACAAAATTATAATAATGATAGTAATAAATAAAGAGGGCAGGAGGATTGTTTGGAGGTGATGGCTATGTTTATGGCATAGATTGTAGTAAGGATTTCATATATGTATACTTATTTTCCAGCTCATTAAGTATTCCAACTCTGCATCAAGTAATTACAGCTTATTATATATCAATCTCAATAAAGGGGTTAAAAAAAGGAAATACATATATGAGTATGTACATAGACTTTTACAAATACAAACAAAAATTTACATAAGTAAAAAATGAATTCATGGGCAAAAATATTTTAGATCAATAGTAAATTATTACAAAAAGATAAAAGGAACACTTTATCAAAAGATACAAATATCCCCAAACTCAGCACAATCAATGATATTTTCTCACAATGTATAGCCTAAAAAATTCAGAATTTTAACCATAAATTGACAAATCTAAGCTATGACCATAATGAGAAAATGCAACACACAATTTTAGAAATTCAGATATCAAAAGGATAAAAAGGATAGCCTTTAGATGATTTGGACAATATAATTAAAAAGTTCATTCTAATGAATTTTTAGACCACTCCTACTGGGTAATAAAAATCAGAGAAAACAAATTTCTCTTATAATTTGTCTTGAATTATACACAGTATTTGGAAAATAATACTATCACATTTTTTAGTAGATACATAAATAAAATTTATTAAGGCATAATAAAGTAATTGCTCATGACAGGCAGTGAGCAATTTGTTTACTGTTGTTCTTGAACCCAGGAAGTAAACCTACAGTGAAAGAAACTGCACAAAAGAGGGATTATTATTTTGTTGTTATTTTTTGTCTCATGTACAAAAATTTCATGACTTTTCAGAATGAAGATGGCTATGTTAGTAAGCTTTTCTGCTTCACATGTGTGCATCATTCTGATCTTAAACTGAACCCAGAATTGATAAATTACATGAAATAAGACACAAAGTAAAATTTGTTCACATATATCCCTTTTATTAGAATATAATCCTTTATTTGCTGCAATGTATAAAAAAATATAAATATAATTAAGCTTATCCAACCAGGCTAGCTTATCATTGACAGCCTCATCCCACTTGGCACTTCCATTTTTTACTGTAAAATCTTAGGGAAGGGCGCCTGGGTGGCTCAGTTGGTTAAGCGACTGCCTTTGGCTCAGGTCATGATCCTGGAGTCCCAGGTTCGAGTCCCGCATCGGGCTCCCTGCTCGGCAGGGAGTCTGCTTCTCCCTCTGACCCTCCTCCCTCTCATGCTCTCTGTCTCTCATTCTCTCTCTCTCAAATAAATAAATAAAATCTTTAAAAAAAGAATCTTAAGGAAATGTGGACTAATGATTTATATTACATATCATATCTTAATTTCCTTTTTTTTTTGGCTGCATTTTTTTTCCTAAGGAGGAAAAAAGTGTCTTCTTAGAAGACAAATGTGTTTGCTAAAATCAAATATATTATGAAAGTGAGTTTTTAAAAATCTCAAAGTCAACTACTGAATAAAGTATTAACTAATTCTTGGTTCCCTAAAGTCACGAAAGTGTTCATTTGATTTGCCTAAGTGCTTGATATTTTAGGGAGTATTTATTGACTGAAAAGACTTTCCTAAATGTATCACAACTGTTTTATTTTGACGTTTTCTCTAAAATTCAATTCTAAATCAATTTCTTTTCAGCAGCTTGAAAAAAGGTGATCTCAAGTGAATGCAAGCAGATGTTCCCATTTAAAAAACAACTGTCAAAAATTTGACATCTATTTAATTCTAAAACTTATTTGCACTACTTTATAAAACATATTTTAATTAATATTAAGTGAAAATGTAAAGTCACATAAGTTCTATCAATTCCTAGTGATGGCTTTATCACTTTTTTTTATTTTTTATTTTTTTGAGAAGCTATGTGGGCTGTTGTGTATGGCTTAACTCAGACACTTATATTTAATTATTCATTTATTAATAGTTCATCACTCCTTTATATTTTGGTACCGTGCCTTTATCATGGGTAAATTTTTCTTATGACTATTTGGTCTAGAATTAAACATTCTCTTTGTAAAATTATTTTCCTTTTGTTGCATTGCAGTATAAAGCCTGCACTCAGCTGTGAGCTTAGTTATACTTTGTCTATCTGTAATTTAATATTGCCAGCAAAAGTTATTGAAATCATAGTTTATTTTAACATAAAACAAAATAGATAAAAATGTCCTAATAGTAAAAGTCAAGACATTTGAAGCATGGCTCAGAACACCAGCAATTATCTATTATTAGTTAAGTATCTGAACCTAGATAAATCATTTAATATATTGGGACCAAATTATATCATCTTCAAAATGAGTGGATTGAACCTTATTTCCCATCCAACAGCAAATAAATATTATTCTATGACAAGTGTGAAATTATGAAAATTTCTTTTCACTGTACTCCTTTCTTTTTAAAAATAAATATTAAAATTTTATTGATTGTTAATAATGTCTTCCTTTGTACCATTATGCAAGTTGATTATCTTGTGAGCTAAGTAAAGCTGTCTCTTTCAAACTTCGCCATTGATCTCTTAAAATAGAAACAACTTAATTCATTTTATGCTATAAAATACTGTTATGAGACTTTTGATAGATTTCTCATTTATATTCTTTCATTATCTTCATTCTTCAGTTTCCATATGAAGAATGAATACTTGTACAACTGAATTAATGTACATCATATTTTAGTCTAACTCTTCTTTCAAATACACTGACTCATTAAAGAGTAATGTGAAGAGGGGCGCCTGGGTGGCTCGGTTAAGCAACTGCCTTCGGCTCAGGTCATGATCCTGGAGTCCCGGGATCGAGTCCCGCATCGGGCTCCCTGCTCGGCAGGAAGTCTGCTTCTCCCTCTGACCCTCACCCCTCTCATGCTCTCTCTCTCATTCTCTCTCTCAAATAAATAAATAAAATCTTTAAAAAAAAAAAGTAATGTGAAGGGATGTTTTCTTGAATAAAAGCAAATTATTTATCATAATATATACATATTTTTTCTGTCCCTTTTGGGATTTTACTCTTTTCTTTTATATACATATATATTTTTTCATATATATATATGAAAAATTAAATATTCCTAGGTAATTAAAGATATATGATTTTTAATCATGTTGATTCTATAAAATAATGATCAAAAATGAGTCTAGCAGCAAGTTGGGTTACATTTTATATATATATATATATATATTTAAATAATGATATAGATTAACTTAAGGTGGAGATATACAGTCACATATACATTGTAGATACAGGGATGTATGGTGTGTACTTGTAAGGAGTAGGTATGAAATAATGGAGAATTCCATTGGTAGGGAAAAAAAGGCACTTCCTTTTTCTTATTACGATAGAACATTTTAAATTAAGAAAAAAGAGCAATGGGAAGTACAGCTTACTAGGGAGAAAACATCTCATCTTGAGGGAAGTATTTGTCTCAATGGTCCAGGCAGACACCTTGAAACTAAATCATCATCCACATACCTGGTTGTTTGTTGTTGATATTTATAGTTATTGTCACCCGAGTATGCTAGATGAGGAAATTGACATTTACCACCGAGCATCAAAAAGGAACACTATGTGAATACATGAATAATAACTCTCTAGAGGTTCTCAAACATTATTCAGAAGTAATTTAAGAGGCTGAAGTGCAAGCATTGCCCCTAGAGGTGAGTTTAATAAATATTTTAGTGCTATTTTGACATCATTATTACGTAAAGATGGGTATGGTCTAGGGAAACACAATGTAATATAATACAAGTTAAAGAATTTTTTTCAAATGGCTAATAGCTACATAATAATGTGATTTCAAATTATGCTTCTAATTATGATCTAAATAATTGCACTAGTAAATTATGGTGATTTATAAATATTTGTATTTTCATAAGTATTAATTATGAGTAATAGATTAAGGTGGCAGAAACATATTTTATTTTACACCAGCTGCTGAGAATACCAAAGGAAGAGAACTATGGGAACAAATCAGATTTTCCCAAAGTATACAAATAATGAATCTTTTTGTTAAGAATGTCAAGTTTAATTTAATATCGCTGTTTCAGTGTACTACTCTTCAATGTGTATTTATTCGGGACCTTGTGCCAGCTACCTGGATCAACTCCAGTGCCTACTGAGCTAAAATCTGGTTTGCCTAAGGAATGATTCCAATGTATTCAAATCTGACACACAACATAAACATCCTGCTGAATAGTTAAACTGTTGAGAGCTAGTTGAATGATGAACTTTGGTTCAATTTCTAAGAAGTAATCATGTGCTTTATTTGGGGCCTATTATACTATTTCAAGTTTCTCCTTCCTCTTCACTGAACCTCCTTCTTTATTAAATATATTTTCAGTCACTCCTTAGAAGTGACAGTGTTTGAAACATCTGGAGCTGTACTACCTGATAAAGTACCTAGAATCTTCACAAATTGATTTATTTCCTTTATATATATTTGGTACTGCTTTTTCCCATACAATTAAAAGGGAGAAGTTTTTTGCATTTAAAAGAAGAAGATATCATGAACATTAGCCAATTAATAAACTGAAGCAACTCCTCAGGATAGCTGGGGGGAAATTATAGATCTTATATGCTATCTCAATGTAAATACAAATAAATAATAAGTGATCAATAATCCAAAGTTACAGACACTGAAATTCTTTTAACACTAAAATATTCGTAGCATTCAGCACAATTCTAAAACTTTTCCATCTTAAAATTCCTAGCGACTGTTTTGGAAAAAGGAAATGGGACTTGCTACAGGATATAGTATTTAAAATTATGCATTCATCTCTAGATGATGTGATAATAACCCTCTCACAAAACAAACAAGCCTTCTCTCAAACCTTGAAATCTAGATTCATTCTGTTCCAGTCCAACTGGAGAATGTGAATTGGGAGAAATATTTAGCATTTTTAAAATGTATTTTCCCCCTTGTTTTGACTATGTCTCATTCTTTTAATGACTTTCATTTCTGGCTCAATGTAGTCATAGAGATCTTGAGATTCACAAGCAGGGTTGATTTCAGATTACTCCAAAGCCTTCACACAGTATGAGAAACGCCAGTACAATGTGTCTGGGAAAGACATTGAAATCCAGTGTAATATTTGAGCAGCAAGATGTTATTCACCCTGCTTCTTTTCAGAATGTCAAAGAAGCAGAGATTTAGAGAGATGTTTATTTGGCTTAAAATATTGCCATAACCACTATACCTAGTTCTTAAACTTTAACAATCATCCATTGAGCTTTACAAATTAGAACATGCATTATAAATAATGATCTCTGTAGTGTGATACTATGGATAAAAGAAAACCACTCAATGTCAAATATTTCCTTAATTTAATGAAATTGTACCAAAACGAGGTCATTTTATTAAAATTCATACAAATGATTTCTTAGTTCAGTTTTAATAATACCAGATAGGCTAGAGTCTATAATAGCGCTGGATGCTAAGGGTCAGAAAAGATGTGAATAAAAATAGAATAAACAATAATACCATTAAAGGTAAGCTATTGAAAACATATTTTTACTTCTTTTACAGTTTACACTAGACTGACCTACGTTCAAATAATAGATATTGTCGACAAGTGCGTATACATAAAAGTATATATTCATGCTGATATATACTTTACAGCATATTCTTACAAAAATATTGAATCAACTATTTTAAGCCACAGTATTATGAGAAAATAATAGTTCAGTATTTTGCCTGGCAAAATTATGTTACTATAAACACTTATGCATTTGATGCCCTGGATTCTGAAATAACTTTATTTCCTGCTGTGAAACTGAGAAAATGTGGTTGATAATATCAGGTTTAAGGCTCACATTTTATATTGATTTGTCAGAATGAGAAGAAGTAACTATAGGCCTGAGAAACCATGCTGCTCTGCCCTTCTGGCTTCAAATAAGCTCCAAGATGAGGAGTAAATAGTAATATGAAAAAGCAAAAGACTCAAGGATTATTATATGAGACTTCTACTAGATCTTCTTTAGTCTAGACACATGACTGTCTTTGGAATATTTAAGAATAAAGAGTATGTAAATGAATTTGAATTTACTGAATATATTTTTCAGCATTAGATATTCTGATACTAGTAATGAAAGTCTACAACAAATAAAACCTTTCTCCCTGCTATGCTTCATGCCTTGAGAAATGTAATTTCCTGAATAAGTAATCTTAATCCAATGAAGATTTAATTTGGTCTTTTTACTTGACAAATGTAATTCACTTACTCAAAATTTTGCTTCGTTTCAACAGCAAGGGATATATCAAAGACATATTAAAATGTCTTAAATAAGTTTATTTTCTTGATGCTGCATTATGAAACATTTTCCAAGTCATAAAGCTAATCTGTGTAGCCCCATAACTGCATAAAATATAAAGATAATGGATTCTTCAATGGTTATTTCATTACTCTAATGACCTCAATAAATCAATAGCATGCCTCCAAATATTCCCCTCCCTCCAAGAAATACTACACTTCACATCATAAAAATCATTTCTCTTAATTTGTATAAAACTATTATGTTTCACATATTCTTACAAATAAAGTTTATCTGTAGAGTCCATAAAAGTGATTATCAGGGAAGACATTTAAATAACAACAACAAATCATGGTTGGGAAAGACAAATTATTGAACAAAGGTGTTTGATGTGATTGATTGGTACTTCCAAACCAATGTTCCCTGATCTGTGGTGAAAGAACAGGAAAAGGGAACTAAAACATGGAAATTTTGGGGCGCCTGGGTGGCTCAGTCTGTTAAGCAGCTGCTTTCGGCTCAGGTCATGATCCTGGGGTCTTGGGATCAAGCCCCACATCTGGCTCCCTGCTCAGCGGAGAGCCTGTTTCTCCCTCTCCATCTGCCTGTCACTCTGCCTACTTGTGCTCTCTCTCTGTCAAATAAATAAATAAAATCTTTAAAAATAAATAAATAAATAAATAAATAAATAATGGAAATTTCATAATTCCCTACACTTTGACAGAACCAGCTGCTGAGTATAACAACATGGTCAGGCAGAGAGACTGTACCTGATACATCTTTGAAGTGAAACATATTCAGAGGTTAGGACAGAATCGTACCTTTTGTTGAAAATCTGTATTGAAAAAGATACATTCCAAGGTTCCATAAGTGAATATGGGGAATGTTGTAAATTGTTATCATTTTTACAATATCTTTGAACAGATAATAAGGCTTTTAATTTGGACTTTTTGAAGAATTTTCTATTTTTAAAACAAAACAGTACTAATTATTTTTTTCTGATATATAGGAAATAAACTGTTAATCTTTAACTTTAGTTAATGAATATATTACCACAAGTACAGAATGAAAGCAATTAGCCAATGAACTCTAAATAGCTTCAATAGCACCATACATAAATTGCTGTAAGTTTGCTTTTGAAGGAGTAAAGTACTTGAACATCTGCATTTAACTCTGTTCTACTTCAGGATGTTGAGTACTACTTATCTGAGGGGGAAAAAAGCAAAACAAGCAAACAAAATAACAAGAACAGAAACTCTTCTCCCTAGTGATGAGGGTATTTGCTATAAAAGTACACTAGAAAAAAGAACAGTAAATTTTAGCTAAGTCTCCAGACCAAATTTAATGTGGTAAAGAGGTCTCATTCTGAGTAAAAGATCTACATACTCCATTCCCATCTTCTTCATTCACACACAAAGGCCAAATTGCAGTTCAAAATTTAGATATCATCTCCTCAACAAACTATTATTAATCAGAGTCACTTAGTGAGTCTAAGTTGGGGTCTGCCTCTATGAGCTCAGAAAAATGTTTGTGCCACAAACACTGTGTATAAACTAGGATGATCACTGGGGCTTTGTCTGATGGCATACTATGAACTCCTTCAGGTGGGGGACTATCTTTGCTCTCTAGAGTCTGATAACTTAGCCCATTGGTTTTCCACTAAATGTTTATTAAACAAATGAGTTGTTAGTCTCTCCATGTGCTATTTCAGTCAAGTTTGTTTTCCTTTTTCTTTTTTTCTGAAGCAGAATATATTATTCCTTTGAGTTGAATAATTAAGTTATTAATTCTATTTTAAAGTATATCCTTTTTTTGTATATTTAAAACTAATTTTAAATTGATGGTGTTTTATATTGAAAGCTTTCTGAAGGCATATAGAAAAGTAAAGGTGATCTCATTAGATCCATGTTTTACTATTAAGAACTAGTTTTGTGAGATATCCTCTCAAGGAAACATTTTTCATAGGTATATGTTTTTGTTTGTTTAGGTATATGTTTTATAGCATACAAAAAAATATATGGTATCCTAAATATTCTGATAGTATCTATAGTTAGAGATTTGATTATTTCGTTCAGCCACACATTTCCCAAGCTAATATGGACTCTGAATCTTTTGTTTTGTATAATTCCCATTAAAAACTCACATTTGAGTTTGAGTCCTCACATTTCGTAAAACATACTCTGTAAAATGCTATATTACTTTATTATGATCCAATCAAAATTTTGTTAATACCTGTTAAGATTAGCTATAAAGTTATAGAAACAGTTCAGAAGTAATAATATTTTAAAAAGAGTTATCCCATAGTGAGAGAATAGAGAAAACAAAAGGAAAATAAGTCATCCAAGAGGCAATTAAGTAAAGTTCAATAGAATATGTACTACATTTTCCAAATTCAAAGAAATCATCACTGAGTAATAGCACAATTTTTAAAATAGATTTACAAGAAGGAACATCCACTGGGCATAGAAGAATGAAATAAAAGAAATTTCTGCAGGCTTCTGGTAAGAAAAATATAATCATAACAAATATTTATTCACATAAAGAATAAAAAATCAGAAAGTCATGGATCTTCATGCCAGTGACAGCGGAAGCTATGAGACATTGGAACATTCCCACAAGGAAATGTTTTTCCCACATAAGATTTTACACCTTGCCTTACTAACAGTTCAATGTGAGAGCCAAATTAATGCATTTTTATAAAATCTTGAACTTTACCACCCTGTCTTAGTTTGCTCAATTTGCCATAACAAAATAATGTAAGACTGGTTGGCTTAAACAATGGAAATTTTTTTCTTGCAGTTCTGGAAGGTCTCACAGGTCTTAGAAGTTCAAGATCAGGGCGCCTGGGTGGCTCAGTCGGTTAAGCGACTGCCTTCGGCTCAGGTCATGATCCCGGGGTCCTGGGATCGAGTCCCGCATCGGGCTCCCTGCTCTGCGGGGAGCCTGCTTCTCCCTCTCCCACTCCCCCTGCTTGTGTTCCCTCTCTCGCTGTGTCTCTCTCTGTCAAATAAATAAATAAAATCTTTAAAAAAAAAAAAAGAAGTTCAAGATCAGTGTGTGAGCAGGGTCAGTGTCTGGTGAGAGTTCTCTGGATTGTAGGTGGCCACCTCCTTGCTGCATTCTCACATGGCCTTTCATCTGGTCTCTTTTTATAAGACCACTAATTTCATCATGAGGTCCTCACCTTCATGAACTAATCCAACCTTAATTATCTTCTAAAGGTCTCATCTCTGAATATCTTCATATTGGGGGTTTGGGCATCAACATATGAATTGGAGGGGGACACAAGCATTGAGTCCATAACACACCCCTCCTTTATTTTCATTGGGTTATTAGAAAATGCACTGAAACAAAATGATGACCATCAAGCACGAACCCTATCTGTTCCACATATCCGTTAACTTCAATTGCTACTAGATAATTGATTCTGTTTGGTATCCTACTATGTTCTAGACTTAATTTATTCCTGAAAGGCACTTCAAGATGCCTGCTATTGTAGAATAATTGGCTTTATGTTGTTTAGGAAGTGTCAGTTTCTAGGTTATAACATTTGTTCATTAATTAATTTTTTACCATGTAAACATTCAATTTTCTTGACTGCTATATGCTGTGAGTGGCATATACTTACATGTCTTCACAGTTTAAAAATTCATCAGGAAAAATAAAGAAGATATAATTTTTATTTCCTTTGCTATTTTCCAGTATATTCCCATTAAGGAGAAAGCATAATTGTTTTAATAAAAGGAACAATATACCTTACTTTTTTGTATTAAATAAATGTCAGACTATGGCAGAAGATAATTCTCTTAATATGGGTATGTGAAAAGAGAATTGTGAATCCTTCCAACTCTCTTATTTAAATATTTTCATTTTCTTTTGTATTTATCCTGTGCTTCCAACCATGTTTTTGTTGATAACGTGTTATGTGGATATGTGTATGTACATGTGATAGGCAAAGGGGAGTAATCTGTGTAAGGAAACAATAAGAAAGTAGAGGGGCGCCTGGTGGCTCAGTTGGTTAAGCATCTGCCTTCATTTCAGGTCATGATCCCAGGGTCCTGGGATTGAGTCCCACATCGGTCTCCCTGCTCAGTGGGGAGTCTGCTTCTCCCTCTCCCTCTGCCTGCCACTTCCCCTGTGTGTGCTCTTTTTCTCTCTGTGTCAAATAAATAAATAAAATCTTAAAAAAAAAAAAAAAACACAGTAAGAAAGTGGAGTAGAAAGGGTGTTAGAAGCAGACCAAGAAATACCTTTTGCTATAAAGGTGGTTCTGATCATAGAATCCCAGGTAGACAATTCATTATAATTAATTTATTCTCTCCTTAGACAAGTCCTAAATACTGAGTGAAGTTTGGGCATGTCTATGGAACATATAGTGTAGCCCTTTCTATTCACTCTCTGCTTAAAGAATATTGTAACAGCAAGTTAAATAGATGTTTACATTTAAATCAATATGGTTGCTTACTCTGAATAAGGCAATTTGTTAAGCAAGCAAGACCATTACATGGGTTTAAAACCCAGCTATACCACTCACTAGCTGTGTTGTATTGGTCAAGTTATTTAAACTCCATATGCCATGGTTTCCTCACCTGTAAAAAATGATAATAGTAGCAGTTACTTAATAGGGAGATATGCAGAGCAATTTAGCACAGTGCCTAAAACATAGTAAGTATACAAAAGTTAATTTATTAAAATATAATGTCTATAATGATCATAATAGTGTTTATATAAATAAGGTGTAGTACAATAGATAGCCAATACTTACAAAATAATTTAGATCAGTATGTGTAAATCATTGTATAATTTTGATATTTCCAGCAATGGATTTACATGAAAATAGCAATCATATTTAGGTTTCCTGTTGTTTTTTGAAGCAAATAAGGAAATAACTTCATTTTCCTTTCTCCTTAATGGAATGATGTACCATACATTTTCTTATGTTGTTTTGTGTCATCATGTTATTTTTATTACCAATATAAAATACAAAGACTTTCACTGGTGTTCTGAAAGCATAATATTAGGTTTAAGCTGAAAATGTTCTTAAGCCTTTTGGGCAACATTGCAACTGACATACTTTTGCAGGTAAACCAGATGGACAACTGATTCTTTTGCATGTTTAATGTAGTTTGGGGATATAAAAACTTTCCGGGCTCTGAAATTCTACTATAACTAACTGTGCAAACACTAATACAAGTGGAGATATGCTCTTGAACCAGCCATGCTGCTAGAATACGGGAATACATGCAGAACTCTCTAATCAAACTTATTTTATCTTTAACCATAATAGAGATTAGTATCTTGAGTTACCTTGATCTTCTTTCATGTCACTAGAAACTTGAAAAGATTTGTGGTTAGGGATATTATTGAAATTGAGCCTTAATTGAAACTTAATCTCCATAATTATGCATAATTGCCAGTGTTTATTACTCCTACGATGAGGACACATTTTTCTTTAGCTCCCAGGAAGCATGTGTTAAAGCATCACAAACAGCATTAGATAATATAATTGTATACATTTCACTGACTTTATTTGGTTATACAATATTATTATTCAAAGAGAGACACAAAGAACTTACATCATGATGGCCTCTAACTTTGCTAAGTAACTTCACTGAAATCAAAGATATAATTTCAAAAACATTATCCTTTAAATATATTTGTAGAATGGACAAAATTAATTTAGATTAAAACTATGTAATCTATTGACTACTTCTATTAAGTCTCAGTTCTGAAATGTTCAGTAATATAGGTGTTTCGGGAATAAGGGATCAAGTATTCATTACATTTTTACTAAATCAACTTACTTAAGATATTAATTTCTGGGAAATATCTGGAGTACAAGCAGAATGAATGATTAATTTAAAAAATGGTCACAATTTATGATTGACATTGATGTCTCATCATTGAGATGCCAATTTAAAATGATCAATAGGTGCTTATATACTTTTTTCTGTTTATGATAGAACAGTGATTCTTTCAGTTATGATTCCAGATCTTATTATCAGTAGCTATGATGTACTACTACATCCTAGGAGTACACATCCTAGCAACTGTTAGAACTAAGGAAAAATCTATCAAACTAAGCAGTTTGGGTAAAAATTTAAATGGAAGAATGTGAAGAACAATTCTCAAATGGTCCATGGATAGGCAACTCATTAGATCATTAAAGCTTCAATTAGTAGAGACATCATTGTATGTCTTTTTTGGCACTTTATCAAATAGCAGGACAAGGCAGATTTACTTCCTCTCCCAATTCTCAAAATATATAGCATGTCTAAATTTGAAATAGAATTTTCTAAAGTATCATTCCTTATAAATCTCAAATGAATCTGGCAACTCTTTTTGAATGCTAAATATTACTTACTTGGTTTCTTTCTTTTACAAGGTACATTTTAAGAGAAATCCCAGTTTTGTAAATATGTACTTTAGCTAGTCCTGATATTTTGAATAATAATTTTTTTTCTGGTGTAAATGCAGCAGACCCCCCGTTTTTTTAAAAACCTGTAGTCTCTGAAATCATCCATCTAGTCCCAGCCTCAATAAATAAAATTTCCTCAGGATCTTTTTAAACAATACCAAAATACTGATGCCATACACTTTCTTATGAGATTTTTTTTTTAAAGATTTTATTATTTATTTGTCAGAGAGAGAGAGCACAAGCAAGGGGAGTGGCAGGCAGAGGGAGAAGCAGGCTCCCCTCTGAGCAAAGAGCCCAATGAGGGACTCTATCCCAGGACCCTGGGATCATGACCTGAACTGAAGGCAGACACTTAACCAACTGAGCCACCCAAGCGTCCCTTCTTATAAGATTCTGATTTGATAATTTCTGATGTGGGAGTTACTTTTCAAGTCATTGTAATAGGTGCCTATGGTTATGAATTAAACCAGTAGACTGAGAGCTTATTGTGAGCGGGGATGTTTTATTTATCCAGGTGGGCACCAAAACATAGACCAGAGGCTATAACAACAAATTTATTTTATTGTATATATGGACTTTTTAAGTTCTGAGAAAAAAATCTGTTGGCAACGAGCTTTTTGAAGAAGCTAACCAGTCTGTGGTGAGTTTCATCCATGGCACTATTTGGACTTTCAGTTGTGAAAAACTGAATGTGCAGTTATTTTCACCAGATACATATAAAGAAGTCACTTTTGTTTCTGATGTTAGAAACAGTTAGAACTTGAAGTATGTGATTTTTTTTTCATAGATATTATAGATTATTCACTCTTATCAGCCCCCAAATTTCAGAAAGAATCATAAGTGGTCTTTGAAATAAAAATATCAATAGTTAAAATGTACTGTATGCTACATAATAAACTAATCACTGCTCAAATTGTCTATTTAAATTCTTGCCTGAACCCTAAAAATTAGGCAATTTTACTAAAAAGGAAACTAAGGTCTAGATACATGCTATAAATTTCCCTAAGCTTGCATAGCGAGAAGTGATAGAATTAAAATTCAAAACAGGATTAGTGAGAACTCTTAACGGTAATAATTGCCTAGTGTACTTGCTGATAAATTCATAAAACCTCCTCTAATAAAAAAAGTTAGTCCTGTTCTCCTGCAAGTCTCCCTAAACTGGTATATTTAGAAACAGAAGAAATTTTGTCCAGAGTAACAGGTGTTGCCTGTTTACAACCCCTGAACACCTGCCTTTTATGGGTCCTGGGAACCACCCTTTTGAAAAGTAATCATTTTTTTTTTAAAGATTTTATTTATTTATTTGACAGAGAGAGACACAGCGAGAGAGGGAACACAAGCAGGAGGAGTGGGAGAGGGAGAAGCAGGCCTCCCGCCGAGCAGGGAGCCCGATGCGGGGCTCGATCCCGGGACCCTGGGATCATGACCCGAGCCGAAGGCAGACGCTTAACGACTGAGCCACCCAGGCACCCTGAAAAGTAATCATTAAGGAAGATGATGTCTTTCTCTCCTAGTTTTGTAGGAAGGCGGAAGCCTAACTTCTGGCTTGCTCCAGTTTTAAAAGTAACTCCTGTCATAGAGATACGACAAAGCTTACTTTTTATTTGTGCAAAGCCAATTGGCAAACAGAAATGTCCTACAACCTCCCTAACATCAGCTTTTCAACCCTTTGTTCCAAAGCAAAAACCTTGAATAAAGTTTTTTTTTTGTCTATTTAAATTTGTCCACAGCAATTTTTCCTTTAACATTGTTTTCATATTTTCATTTCAGTTAACTTAAATATATATATATATATATATATATATACACACACACACACACACATACTGTTTGCCTTGAATACGAAAAGTAGAAACAACAAAAATTTTTCAGTAGTGCATGTATTACCTCTGGTGGTCTTTCATTACTTTTCCTTGTATTCCAGCAAAAATCACCTAAGACATTGCCTGAATTATGACTAATAATAACAAAAACCATAATGAAAATAATGTTTTAACAATTGAGCTTTAATTTATGAAATTAAATTGTATTTTCATCATACTAGAGTAGGAATTAGGAACCTAGGATTATGTTTTAGCCTTGACAATACATTTTTGTTTGTTTGTTTTGAGAGAGAGAGGGAAGGAGGGAGAGTGAGAGGGAGAAGCAGGGTCCCTGCTGAACAGAGAGCCCAACTCGGGACTTAATCCCAGCACCCTGAGATCATGACCTGAGCTGAAGGCAGACTCTTAACGACTGAGCCATCCAGGTGTCCCTTGATAATAATTTTTAAATGTCAGTACATCTCATTACCTTAATAAATCTGCGTATTTAGGGAAATTTTATATTTACTTTAGAGACAGAGTCTAGAAGTGATTTCATTTATCAAATGTGTGTGATTATATGGCTTAAAGAAAAGAATTAGGTGCAAAAAAATACAGATTAAAAAACCATCTACTAAAACATATGGATCCCAAATTCAGTCGTTTCTGCTTTTTCCCATTAGATCTTCCTCCCTAATAAGATTAAGGCCAGAAATTTGCTTTTATTAACAATAGCATCATGTTGATTTTCTCCTTTAAGATTCCTGAAATATTAGATACCTCAAAATGCACATGAAAAACCAAAAAACATTGTCCTTTATGTTGGTCATGCTTGCATCAGTGTCCTCATATTTTTATACAGGTTGGTTAAAGTGTTGTAAACAAATAGGATGTTCTTTTCTTCTCATAAGCATAAAATTTTAAAAGTACTATAGCTTTTGTCTTTATCCATGTCTCAGGTCTTTCCTTTCTACAGTATGTGTTGTCAAATATCAAGTGATTGGTAGGAAAAGGACTGCTAATAACTCCTACCTACTTCCTCTCGGATTGAATTACAGAAGGGAAAGGACAAATGCTTCTCCCTGTGCCCTGAGAGGCACAAGCAGACTTTGTTGCACATCATTGGTTCTGAACATTTGTGATCAACATTGTACGACACTCCGAATGGCTAGACTGAAGTAATATGCCTACTTCTAGATCTAGCTGAGATAACTAGATGTAAAGCATGCCAACTTTGATTTGAAGGATAGTTGCCAAGAGAAAATGTAGGCAAATTTACTCAGAACAGGATCAATTTTCTTAATAATTAGTTAAATAAAGAGCAGCTCATCCACATTATACAAAGACTGATAAATGAGTCTGATAGTTGAGTAAAAAAGTAAGCTGTAGATGATAGTGGCATTATAATATCACACACACTTGAAAAATACCAAGTGTAGAGCATGTGTGTACTGCAATGAGGATAGTGTTTATATCTATGAAGGTGGCATGAATTTTGGGTGATGGTCAATGGAGACATCAAGTTTACTTTTATTTTAAGGATCAGTTTATTGAAATTCACTTAACATCTTAATATATCCCATTAAAATAGCAACTAAAGTATAAATTTATTCTTAAATGAACCAGACTATATATTAAAAAAGCAATGACACTTTTACTAGAATATGCAAAAGAAAACATGAATCAATAAATACGTGACTTTGGGTCATGCTTTGGGTTTTGAATGAATCAATATAGTAGAGTTGACATATCTTTCTAAATTAGCCTATAAACTCCATCATATTTTGTTGAAGTTCCAATATTTTTTGTAAGTTATTTTTAAATTTTATCTAGAAGATAACTGTTAATAAACTAATCTAATGTTAGTAATGGAAGGAGAGAGGGAGAGAGAAAGCAGAAGAAGGAGATATTTGGGAATGTTGAATGACTTGAACATCTAGGCATCAAGATTCCTAGCTTAAAGTAATTAAAACTATACATAAATGACATCTATAAACAGATCAATGGAATAAAATATATAATGCAGAAATAAACCCTAATTTATAGATGGAATTTCAGTTTTGATAAAAGAGAACTTTTAAATCTTTGGTAGAATGATGAATAATTCAAACAAATATGTTAAGGGAATTGAAAGTCTTTTAAAATATAAACATAACTTTAGAGCTCTTAAATTGTACACAAGTATCCAAATAATAAAAATATAAGTATGAGAAGATAAGGACACAGAGGAATAGATTGTGTGACTAGTAAGTAGTAATTGGGGGAAACCTGACACCAAAGTCTGACTTCAGACTGTACATAAAACAATAATACTTGAAAATGCATTAAAAATTTTTAATTTTTATAAGTTGACTATGGGGAAATGTAAATCCATAAGATAAGACTAAAATGTTTAATGTGTTAAAATTTAGCAAATTTACATGGCAAAATAAATACCACAAAAAATAATAAGATAATTTTAGGAAGGAAGAAAGTATTTTCAATAAGAATGAGGGAAAATGGTTAATATCCACTATATGTTTTAAAAATATTTCAAAATAGAATAAAACACACACACACAAATTGAAATATTTCCTCCAAAGGATTCTATATTGGAGTTTTAATTAAATTATTTGTTCAGAAAATACCTTTTGGGGAGCCTGGGTGGCTCAGATGGTTATGTGTCTGCCTTTGGCTTGGGTCATGATCCCAGGGTCCTGGGATTGAGTCCCACATCGGGCTCTTGGCTCGGCGGGGAGCCCGCTTCTCTCTCTTCCTCTGCCTCTCCCCCTGCTCATGGTCTCTCTCTCTCTCTCTCTGTATCTCTGTGTCTCAAATGAATAAATAAAATCTTAAAAAAAACAAACAACCAACCTTTTGAAGGACTGCTATGTGGATGCAAGTAAAAGCACAGGTTTTATCGTGAGAGATACAAGGTCTATTGATCTGTTGCCAAAAAAACAGTAGTGAATGCATTTGGCTTAAGTACAAATGAGCAGCTCTTAGGGATTTATTGTACCTTTTCTTTTATTTAAGGCTTTTTTTTTGAGAGAGAGAGAGTGCACAAGTTGGTGGAGGAGTAGTGGGAGAGGCACAAGCAGACTCTGTGCTGAGTGCATATCCAGATGCGGGGCTCAATCTCATGACCCTGAGATCATGACCTGAGCCGAAGCCAGGAGCTGGAAGCTTAACTGACTAAGCCACTCAGGAGCCCTTTATTGTACATTTTCTAAGTGACCTCTAAACAATTGTGTACACCATAAGGAAATGTTTTTAACAAGAATATAGCATATAGTTTTGTATAAAAAAACAAAATCAACCAGGTAAATCTTAAAGATCTTATTGGCTTTATTCAACAATTCATGAACCAGTCTAGCCGATAGAAGGGAGCTCTGAAGAGCTATACAAAATGAAACACTTTTATAGCAGAAGGAAGTTTTAGTAGGCAAAAAAAGTGGGTTGGTTATTACAAGGTTATTTTCCTTTAGGGGATGGCAGGGTCCTTCAGGCAGATTACCTAACTGATGATGATGATCAGGCAATTCCTGGTTGACTAGTGTAAGATTCCATTTTGAGGAGAGCCAAAACTGTAATTAAGTCTCAATTTGGTGTCATGGGGTTTAGCATAAATGACTCCATTTTGTGTCTGTTGTCTTGTTTTTAACAGGTTACCTATTCTAAATTATTACAATTTTTCTCATTTAATTCATGCATCATTTACATTCAGAATCATTATGCTTCCTTATTGCTTCAGTAGGATTAAGAATAATGATAGCATAGAAAATATAGTAGAATTTTTTTCTTTCACCAGACTCTTCCCTTATACTTCATGTTTTTCTAGGCACAGATATTCTCCAAACTAAGAATGAGGACAATTAGAAAACAAAAACAAAATCTTTTGAAGAAAATCTAATACCCCCTACCAAGCTAAAGAACTGTTCAGTTGTCTTTAAATTTAATGAGGTGCTGAATTGTAGTGGAAAGAAAATGGATCTCAATGTTATTAGACATGCTTCAGAATGTTTGTCCTTGACACTATTACACAGAATAACAATGCAGAAATCTAAAGTACATTTATGATCAGCAAATAAAAATTGTTGCCAGAGATTGAAATGCCCTGAGGAGGACTGTTTGACCTTCTCTTATAACTGAAGCATATCAGTAAACAGCAATGATAAATTAAGATAAACAGTATCATGAATGAAAGTAAGGTATGTGAATTTAGATGTACCTCTTTCCAATGAAGTTCATGCAATTAAATATTAAAATATAATATAAATACTATTATTACTAAGAAATAGCTATCATTTCAGTAGGCTTGCAAAAATTACTTTGTCATTTATGTCTTAGTGACATAGTTTGACAGCAGGCTTTTTTCTATTTTATAACATGTCTCTGGACATTTTGCATTAATCCAGCATAGACACCATGATCTGGATATTATTCCCACTGAGGAGCATTATTTTCATATGTTTTTGGAATCGGTATTATAAAATGTTCATAGTCATTGCAACTATCTAGGCAATATAAAAAGGGGATTCTATGAAACTGAATCGCTAAACATTTTGTTTTAACAGTGCAGGATTGTCCTCCATGTTAATTATTTTGCTGACAGGGGCACATTTCCCTGAGTTAAAAGAATGCTTTTTATACCTGCTGTACATTTGCATTAAGTTAGTTAATATAATCAGATTATTACATTTTTATAAAGCTTATAAGACGCTAAGGAAGGTAAATGAATAAAAATGGGTTCTTTGAAAAAGTTGGCTAAGTACAATGTTACTTGGATTGGATCCTGGAAGAGAAAACAAGGGTAGGGGAGAACACTAGCAGAAAAATAGGTGAAATCTGAATTAAGTCTGAAACTTAGTTAATAGTAATATACTGGTGGGGCGCCTGGGTGGCTCAGTCGGTTGAGCGGCTGCCTTCAGCTCGGGTCGTGATCCCAGAGTCCTGGGATGGAGCCCCACATCGGGCTCCCTGCTCAGTGGAGAGCCTGCTTCTCCCTCTCCCTCTGCCTGCCTCTCTGCTTACTTGTGCTTTCTCTCTCTCTCTGTCAAATAAATAAATAAAATCTTAAAAAAAAATAGTAATATACTGGTATTGATTCCTTAATGTTTTAAATGTACCATGGTAAGCAAGATGTTAAGGATTAGGAGAAACTGGGTGTTAAGTGTACAGGAACTCTCTGTACCATCTTTGTTAACCTCTCTAAATCTGAAGTTATTCCAAAATTTAAAAAAATTATATTGGAAAGGAATTTTATTTTAAAATTAAGGGTTAAATAACACTCAACATACGGATAATATATTTAATATGTTTTCTTTTTTCTTTTCTTTTTTTTTAGTATTGCCATTTGTGGTCATTGTTGTTTTTTACCATGTTAAGTGTACTCTTTAATCCCCATTCCCTATTTCCCCCAGCCCCCACCCACTTCCCCTCTGGTAACCATCAGTTTGTTCTCTATAGTTAAGAGTCTGTTTCTTGGTTTGTCTCTCTCTCTCTCTCTCTTTTTTTTTCCTTTGCTCATTTGTTTGTTTCTTAAATTCCACATGTGAGTGAAATCATATGGTATTTGTCTTTCTCTGACTGACTTGTCTAGTTCTATCCATGTTATTGCAAATGGCAAGATTTCATTCATATATATATATATTTATATTTCATTCTTTATATATATACACACATACATACATGCCACATCTTTATCCATTTATCTGTCAATGGGCACTTGGGCTACTTGCATAGTTTGGCTATTGTAAATAATGCTGCAATTAACATAGGGGAGCATGTATTCCTTTGAATTTGTGTTTTTGTATTTTTGAAGCAAATACCCAGTCATGTGATTACCAGATCTTAGGATAGTTCTATTTTTAACTTCTTGAGGAAACTCCATACTGTTTTCACACTGGCTGCACCACTTTGGATACCCACCAACAGTGTACGAGGGTTCTTTTTCTCCACATCCTCATCAAAACATGCTGTTTCTTGTTCTTGATTTTAGCCGTATTCAATGTATTTTCAACAATAAATTATTGGAAAGTGCACTCTAGATATTTAGTCAAATGAGATCATGAATAAAGGGATGTCAACCCAATTTGCTTCTCTTTGGTATACAGATGAGAGAGATTCTGGGTAATAGGGATAGGGCATAAGCCTCAAAAAAGTAAATATATTCTTTGGCAAAGATATTTATTGTGAGTTGGAAACTCCCTAGTTTTTGTCTAAAGTCTCTAAGGGTGAAAACTTAATCGTGATAATACACAAATTTGTCATATATTAGTATTGACATAAATAAGCCATCTAGATAGAGTAAGGGAAATCGAGTCATAGAGAAAAGAAAATGTAAACATATCGTATACTTACCAAGAACCAGAAATTAGAAGTTTTATGGCTTATATTCTCATCATTTTACTATAGAAAAAAATTTCATATACAAGTTGAGAAACTATTTTGCCCTGGCACTGTTGCATATATTTTTCTTTCTACTGAAAAAAATATTTTTTAAACCTTTTCCCCTCTTATGCAACTTGAACATTAATTTTAAGAACATTGCACTGACAAAGAACGTTCAGCTAATAATTTAGAGCTTCATTGGGAAGCAAAAACCGTATAAGAATGGTAAGAATGAAGCATAAAAGCAGAGACTCAGGAAAGACTGCCAAGGTATGATATTCCCATGATGTAAAGACATGCAAAGAAGGTGGATGAAGGATCTGGAAAGGGAGACTTCTTATCACTTTCCTCAACTGATTTAATATATATCCAAAAAATTGTATCAAATACCACTCTGGTGGCAGTGGAGACTTAAACTCAACTCCTGTGGATGGCTTGATTTTCAGCACTTTCCACATACATGTCTAAGCTTCTGTTTTGAAAAGCACAATAAAGCCAAGGGTAATGGTAATAGTTATTGCTGAATTAAGGGAGGAGGTAAATTATCCATAGAAGGGAATCCAAATTGGCTAATCAAATAAGAAACTAATACTATGGGGCACCTGGGTGTCTCAGTTGGTTAAGCGACGGCCTTTGGCTCAGGTCATGATCCTGGAGTCCCAGGATCGAGTCCCACATCGGGCTCCCTGCTCGGCAGGGAGTCTGCTTCTCCCTCTGACCCTCCTCCCTCTCATGCTCTCTGTCTCTCATTCTCTCTCTCAGATAAATAAATAAAATCTTTAAAAAAAAAAGAAACTAATACTATGTAATATTTATTGAGGATTTATTATACTAATCATTGCCTTAAGAAATTTGCTAGTACTATCAAAATTATAATCACACTTACTATAATGAATCCAGCACTACTTTATCTCCCATTTCTTTTTTTTTTTTAAGACTTTATTTATTTATTTGACAGAGAGAGAGCACAGGTAGGCAGAGCAGTAGGTAGAGAAAGAGGGGAATCAAGCTCTCTACTGAGCAGGGAGCCTGAGGTGAGGCTGGATTCCAGGACCCTGGGATCATGACCTGAGCCAAAGGCAGATGCTTAAAAGACTCAGCCACCCAGGCACCCTTTATCTTCCATTTCTGAGAGATAGACACTTTAAATAAGTTGCTGATATATAGATTATGTAATGATGTGATTAAGATTTTGATCCAGAAGACTATATAAAAGGATAAATTTCTAACCTACCACATATGAAAATAGATAATAAAGGTGCCCCCAAAATTAAAGATAGAAGGAGATAATAAAGCAAACAAATGAGTAGCCTGAGAAGATAATCGAGATAATAATTAATTCAGTTTATCAACATTGAAAAAAATATTGATTCTGTAAATGGTATGACCCAAGGTACCAGAGAGAGAACTCACTAAAAAGGAAAAAAGAGGGGTGCCTGGGTGGCTCAGTCAGTTGGACTTCCAATTCTTAATTTGGGTCTGATCATGATCTCAGAGTCATGAGATCAAGCTCCGCAACAGGCTCCTCGCTGGGCGTGGAGCCTGCTTAAGATTTTCTCTCTCCCTCTGCCCCTCCCCTCGCTTATGTGCTCCCTCTCTCTCTCAAATAAATAAATAAATCTTTTTTAAAAAAGGAAGAAAGTGTTCATACACACATTTTATCCAATAGTAATATGACCAGTGCTTCTAGCCTGGAGTAACTGATAGGGTATGGAGCCTATTAGAAGAACCCACCCAGCTAATGATTTCATGTGACTTCAGAGAATAGGAATTACAATGAAAAGCAAGTGATACCAAAGGGTTGCTTATTTAATCTCAATAGAATATTGTGGACATAATATACACTTATTTTTAAACTGTGCAGTAGAAGCAAGTAAGGAAGAAAGGTATATTTCCTTTTAGAACTGCTCTGGGAGTGAGGACACTGCATTAGGAACACTACGCATTTAATGAGCATAGAGTAAATCAGCCTACAACTGAAGCAGAAAAAAGCAGCGAAGGGCATCATGCTTTAGTGGTTTTATGGCAACATCCCAGTAGCTAATGAGTGACTAGCATATTTTGGCAAGATTAGATATTTCAGCACAGAATTGTTGGTTAAGATGAGTCATCTCAACAGACTGCATTTCGCAAAGAATAAAATTGAGGATCTCCTTAAATGAGCTAAGAAGATAAGTTCACAAGCACACAAGAGCAATTCCTGAGAACACTAAAAATTGTTTAGGAAATTTTAAGAAAGGTGGAGCCCGTGCAGTATGAGAAGCAGTAAAGTTATCAAGATATTTATTTTTCTACCAGTATTGTGATTCTACCTATATTCGTGGGCTCCTATACTCTGGAAAAATTTGGGTATATTTGTAATGGTGCTAGAAATGTTTTATAAAAGATCATACTGTACTTTATAAAGGATAATTCCTGGAGTCTTGGCAAGTATAATAAGCTAAGAAAAAAAATACACCATGTTCTCAAGGAAGTCACCTGAAGATTTTTTTAAGTGGGAGTCCAAGGCACAATAATTACAATTTTTTTCATGAAAGGAATTATTGAATCATTAGAATTCCTATCTGTTTCTTTTTCATTTTAGAAATGATGGACTTACAGTTCATTTTATAAATGACATACGTTTCAAAAGAAATCATAAAAAATAAACAAAATAATTCAAAATAAACCAAAACCATCATTAAAGAGTAAGAAATTTGACGACTGATTTAAATTTTCAATGAACAATTGAATACATGTAGCTAGGAATAGTAAACAAGGTTATATTATGCATACTATTTGAAAATATATTTAATTCACTTTTATTTTAATTAAATTCAGGAAAGAAAACAAGAAAAATTAGAATACTGAATCAAAAATAAATTATTTTTTAACACAAAATATATTCACTAATAAATAATCCCTCTGAAATTATCAACAAAGATCATGCAAATATGGAGATCATGGGGTTTTGATATTTTGAAACTAATAACCAAATATAACAACTGATTGCTTTGCCTAAAGTGAGTTTATTAATGCAGATACTGTTCTTTTTTTTTTAATTTTATTTATTCATTTGAGACACAGAGATACAGAAAGGGAGAGAGAGCATGAGCAGGGAGAGAGGCAGACGGAGAGGAAGAAGCAGGCTCCCCACAGAGCAGGGAGCCTGATGTGGGGCTTGATCCCAGGACCCTGGGATCATGACCTGAGCCGAAGGCAGATGCTTAACCATCTGAGTCACCCAGGTGCCCCGCAGATACTATTCTTTATAGTAAAATTCCCCAAATTAATGAATGACAATATCACCATACATCAGCATTTTCACATTAAAGATAAATCATAAAAAATAAAGGTGAAAGAGAGATATAGTGGCAAGAAAATAGTGATTGTCATGAGCTACATTGTGTCCCTTTACCATGCCTATTTTGAAGTCCTCTCAGTGCCTCAAAATGTAAACTGTATTTGGAGATAGGGCCTTTAAATGATGGTTAAAGTTAAATGAGGTAATTCAGGTGGCCCCAGTTCTGTAAAATGGATGTCCTTATAAGCGAGATTAGGACTGTGGGAGAGGGGAAGGGAGAAGACAGCCCTTTACAAGCCATGGAGAAAGGTCTCACAAGAAATGAACTTTGATGGCATTATCATCTTGGACTTCTAGCCTCCAGAACTGCAAAGAAATAAATGTCTGCTGTTTAATCCAGCAAGTCTGTGGTACTTTGTTGTAGTAGCCCAAACAAACTAATGTAGTGAAATTACATCTTTTTAGTGGTGGTATGCAAAAACTCAAACTATCACACTGATGATAGAATTTCACATCCTTTGTGTTTTATTCTTAACAGAAATAGTGGGTCATGTGCCTCACACTGATTAAAAATATATTTTGTGAAAGTTCCCCAACAATTTAGACTTAAATTCATTTTAAACAGTAAATGGATCATTTTCATCCTCAGAATATCAAATTCCCTTCCTCTTGTCTCTTTGAAATTTCTAGAAGAAATTGTTATATTAAACATGGACCCAATGTACATTCTTTCCATCTTTCAGCCTATTATTACTTTTTTCTATATTTTTCAAAAATACTTCAGATTGGGGTGCCTGGGTGGCTCAGTCGGTTAAGCATCTACCTTCAGCTCGGGTCATGATCCTGGGGTCCTGGGATTGAGCCCCGCTTCTCCCTCTCCCTCTGCCTGCAGCAACCCCTGCTTGTCTTGTGCTCTGTGTGTGTGTGTGTCAAATAAATAAATAAAATCTTAAAAAAAATACTTCAGATAAACCAAAATTATAATTTTCTGTTTGGGAGACTTAGAACAACAGTCTTTCTTGCACATTGGCTTAAAATGTCACCAGAGTACCTAAAAGTAATTTATCTGATGAATAAAATTAAATCTTATAGCAACTGTCTCCACTTGGAAAAATACCAAACATAAATATAATTCTGGTAAATATTTGTATTATGTTTGTGTTATAGTTTCCATGAAGTAAGTGTGGTAAGAATTACTTAATTTCAAGTTGCTGAATCATTCACACAAGAAATGTCTTAGCAAGCCATAGTGTGAATTATAACTAAATTGAAAATAATATTCATTCATTGGTTATTAATTGTCACACACACAAATAGTTTACTCCTTATGATAAAATTAAATTTAAAATTTGGAAGATAAATTTTATCTGTAAAATTTGGAAGATAATGATGTTGTTAGTGATAATGAATATGAAAGGAGGAATGAACAAACCTATATGCCAAGTACATTGCTAAGCATTATTTCATTTAAATTCCCTAGCAACCCTTAAATTTAAGCATTGCTATTGCTTTTGATACTTAAAGAAAACTAGTCTCCTAAGAGAGGAACTACTTTTTCAAGATTAGATAGTACCTGGTGATGCTGAATATCAAACTTGGTGTTGTCTAACTGCAAGCCCGTACTTTATTACATGAATACCCATTCATAGATATTTACTGAGTGACTGTTATGTGCCAGTCACTTTTCCAGGTGTTGGGTTATTCAAGTTTGAACAAAGGTAAATGCAGTTATTTGTTGAATTTACCAATTAACACAAAAGTACAAAAGTAGAAAGCACATAATATACCTGTAATCCAATCTTATTTCACCCATACAGTTAAGTATTTAGTATGCATGTTGGTAGGTAGGTAGGTATGCTTCTATGGGTTTATTTAGTTCTTCATTGCTTTGCTCAAGTAATTTAAAGCAAATCCAACTTATCATTTCATTCACCCATAAATACTTCAGTATGTAATGTTACAAAATTTTAAAAACTACTTTTTTACATAACTGCAATGTCATGAAAACTGCTAATAAATGTAACAGCAATTCCCTAACATCATCTATGTTCATAATAAAATTTCCCTAAATGTCTTGAAACTGTCAAGCATTTGTCATGCATTTTTAGTCTAATTTATAATCATCCCCACCACTATACACACACAAAACTTTTTTTTTTTTTTAAGGCAATGTTTGTTGTTGAAAAAACATGTTTCCTACAGAAAATCCCACATTCTGGTTGTAGCTAGTTGTTCCCGCCTTTTTCACTATATCTTAAAAAATGAGAAATATAGAAGTTCTAAAAGATTTAGGATCACTCTGGCAAGCCTGTTTTGGGGAACCACAACAAAAGGCACAGATATATGGTAAACCCACTATTAAGGATGTTAAAATTCATCATTGTGTTCAGTTATTAACAGCCTGATCTTTTTATTACAAATGGCCTAATAAATGTTTCAAGTAGTGATTTTATTATCAATTACTGATTATTGCTTAAATTACTTTATTCAGAGTTTTTAAATGGTTATTTTCTAAGTCTGTCATTCCATTTGAATGTATTATCAAGAACTTTCCCTCAAACTATTCAGTTAACCACAAATACAGTTTATGCAATAATGGCAGACTTAATGATGTTCAGTAGATATATTTAAATAGCATATGAATTAATATATATCTATATACTTGAATGTGTTTCAATCAGCTGGATTCATTCTTACTTTGACACTCACATTGTCTCATCATTCAATAGTGGGAATCTCTGACTTTCAGTAATCTTTTGACAAAAAATCAGAAGGACAAATGGACAAATATGCCATTATGTAAGTTAATATGCTGATAAAGACATGGTCATTCTAAAATGTGTGGGCTCATTTATACTTAAGCATATTGAATACAATTCAATTAACTTGTTTTTGAATGCACTTAACTCATCCTCTTATAGAATCCTTATTTCTTTACTCAGGTTTTTTTTTTTTTTTTAAACAATACTATGTTTTTATAAAGTTCATGTTTCATGTCAACTTTTTATTAACGCATAACATACCTATAGCCATATGTACAAATCTTAAGTATGCAGTTCAGTTAGTTTTCACAAAGTGATCAGACCTGTCTGAATAGCATCCAGATCTAGAAACAAAAAAATAGCAGAACCCTGAAAGCCCTTTACTGCTCACAATAACAACTTTTATCCTAACTTCTATAGAATAGATTAATTTTGCTTTTGTTTTGACCTTTATATTATATTAAAATAGTTTATATTAATGGGATTATTCACTATATACTCACTTATGTCTTTTTTTTAAGATTTTATTTATTTATTTGATAGAGCACGCACAAGCAGGGGGAGCAGAGGGAGAGGGTGATGCAGGCTCCCAGCTGAGCAGGGAGCCCGATGCAAAGCTCAATCCCAGGACCCTGGGATCATGACCTGAGCCAAAGGCAGACACTAAGCCACCTGAGCCACCCAGGTGCCCCTTATGTCTAGTTTTTTTCACTGAACATAACATGCTCATTTGCTTATAGTTTTCGTCCCTTATCTAATTGTCATATGGTATGACATTGAGTGAATATGCCATAGTTTCTTATTCCTTGTAGTGTTGATGGATTACAATTTTGAAACAGATATAATAAGATAAATAAAAATCATTTATTATATCATATAAAATAAGTTATAAAATGTAGGTTAATTGTTTAAAATCTCATAAAATTCAGGTGTAAAGGAAAACCAGCATAAAACCTTAGTATCCATTTGCTGAATATTTATGTTTTGCCACTGGGCATCTTTATACATTGTCTTATATATTTCAGTCCTTGAGATAATGGTGAAAGCAGCTTTTATCATAATATCCATTTTTTGGGTGATAAACTATGCCTTGGGAATTTTAATAAATTCTCATGGAAAGTAAACGGTAGAGATAGTAGTCGAGCCAGATCCTTTGTATTGCAGACTGTACCCTTATCAACTAAAGTACAGTACTTGAAGGCATAGACACCCCTTTCTTTTTTGCACCACTTTTGAGTTACCCTACGATGTTATACAACCCAATTTTCTTATTACTTCTTTCCTCACTGAAAATTAGACCCTGTGTTTATTCCCTCAGGTAATTATGATGCAAAAATCATAGTCCCTAAGTTATAGGAGCTCCTAATTAATTAAAGAGGACACATTAACATCCATTTAATTGTATGTATCCGTATTTCAGGATAGGCACAAGTACATCCAAATCAGTTTTTATCAAATCCTATACTGATGGACTAATTCTGTCCTGATCTTTCCACCAACCAGCATTCACTTCTGTGACATCACCTTTGAGCCTTTCCTCTATCTTCCTCTACATCTCTTGAGAAACCTTAGCTAAATCTATATTTTAAGTAACTCGTCTTTGAGAGTTTAGCAAAGCTAGTCCATAATATTCCTGCCTCGGCATCCATTTTAGGTGGCTAAGCAGCCTGCGGGGGACTTGAACTGACACTAGCACTTCTGCCAGGAACACGTGCCCTAGGTAAGGGTCACAAGTAAACGTAAGGTCCTAACAGGACTCCAACAGCCCTCCTGATAAGCACTCTCCTCGGCCACCCAGGGCCTTTTGTTTGTGTGCCTCTTAGGTAAGACCCCTGCAGAGCTGAGCAAAACTCTACTATTTTTGGTTTGAATTGATCAATCCAGCCTTAGCCCAGGAACCCCAAAGCACTCTGGCAGCATCCCGCTTTGATCTCTCTACAGGGCTCCTGGAGGCTTGTCTTATACCACCTCCAGGACCTGTGAGCAATAAACTTCTCTATTTCACTCTGCCTTGAAGTCTTTTGTTGAACAATGGCTCCCCATTGAACATCTCAGGGCTCTACTTAACAAATGTTAATATAAGAAAGTCACCACACTTGTGAATATTGTTTATTCTCCCATCCCCACTTATACTGCCAAATTTAGCACCTTATATTCTCCTATCTAATATTTTTACATTTTCATTGACAGTAGAAATTTATGACCAACCCAGAGACAGAATTAAAACCAGGGGGTGAACAAAGAATAGATATTATGCTAAACCACAAGTTTAGACATTGTATTTGTTAACTTTTCCTAACTAATAGGAGGTCTTATCTCTTGGCTCCTTTCCTCTCCCCTCTCCCATCAGAACAAAGGACAATATAAGTTCCATCACACTGAACTCCTTGGTACTCCATACACGTGCATCTCAGTATGCTGCTTTATATTGTTAAACTTTTATTCATAATCTCTTATTGCATAAAGGCAATGACTTCCTAGGGAAAAAAGACAAATCAATTTTAATAAGGATTATCATGTGGAATTTGAAAAATACTGGCCCTTTGTTCCTAACTTCCATTTTATAAGGAACAGGAGCAGATATATGTTCTATTGCCTATGGGTTTTATTTCTCTGGAGAACTCCGGCTCATACAGTATGAATAGAAAATGGGATAACAGGGAGAACAATCAAGAGGTTACTAGATTGTCCTTAAAAGTAGACCAGTGGAAAAATGGAAAAAAAAAAAAGAGTATCTGTTATTCTTAATTTGTAATAAAGACTAGGAATGGAATTTAACTATATTGCTAATAATATGATTATAAGTTATTAAGTTCAAATACTTCGTTTTACACCTGAATACAATACCTTTTGCACTTTCTGAATGATAAAAAAAAAAAAAACTTAGCTTTACTTTGCTATCATTAAAAGCATCAAAAATAGATTGAAATATTTGGGAAAGAAAACCACAGCTGATAATTTTATTATTATTTAAGTGGTAATTTATATGTTGTTTTTATTTATAATTTTTCATAATATTTAATATCTTTGCTAAAATTGTGATTTTTAATAATACTGGAAGTTAAAAATATTTGGGATTAATAAATTTTGGAATTATTTTTATACTGAAGTATCAGTCCTTGTCCTAAGTGCTTTACATACATAACTAATTTACTGTTCATATCAATCCCATAACATCGGTCTATCATTTTCACATTTTAAGATGGAAAAACTTGGGGACAGAGTACTTATGAACCTTGACATAATGTTTGCAAATGATCAAGCCAGGGTCTGAGCCAGCCATTATATACTCAGGCTCTTATAAATGGTTACTTAGTTTATGTTTCACCAAAAGTCTGTGCAAATTTCTGTATATGTTGGAGTATAAACTGAAACATATTTGTGGGGTTTCCCTTCAGTAGATCCTATTCATGGCATGCTATTATTTTAGGATTAGAACAACTTCATTTTTTTTCACATTTAACTATTTTTTAACCCATATTGCTTGCTAGGTGATAGTGAATGCACTTTGTTTTAAAAATCAAGATGTGACTGCACCATCACTGTATTAAATGAAAAAGTTACATTTGAAAAGAGGAGAAAGATACTGTTGCTCATTTTTAGGAATGTGTTTTGGGTTGAAAAATCCTATGGATCCTAACCTTCTGCAGAAGTTTTACACAAAAGAAATTAAATCTAAAAGTCTAACAATATATCTTTTTAATTGATTGCTATGTTACACATGTAAATATAAAATATTTTGTCAATTTCTGTAGGAGAATTAGTCAATTTCTATAAAATAAAAGGGAGCAGTCCTCCACAAATGGATCACATCCATCACTTAGCCATCTGGCTAAAAAAAAAAAAAAAAAAAGTAGGCAGACAAGCTGAAAGTAAATGGAAAGTGTTTAGTTTTGTCCTCCTTACATTATACCAGTCAGTGTGTGCTAGTTATCTGGAGTCTAACATATAAGAACTTAAAGCTCTGTTGGGGGATTCTCCCTTTTGGGGGCTAATTGTGATTTTATGTTTATCGTAATTGAGCTCTTGATGGGCAATCACCCCATGAGTTTATATTCACTAACAAAAGGTTCTGTGCATTTGTGTTAATTTCCTAAAACTGCCTTAAAAAGTACCACAGACTGGGTGGCTTAAAACAGCAGAAATATATTGTCTCACTATTCTGGAGTCCAGAAGTGTGAAATCAAGATGTTGGCAGGGTTGGTGCCTTCTTAGAGTCTCAGAGGGAGAATCTGTTCTATTACCTCCCTCTTAGCCTCTGGTAATTGCTGACAATCCTTGGTGTTCTTTGGCTAGTGGCCAGTAACTCCAATCCTTCCTTTGCTGTCCCATGGTATAATCCCTCTTTACAGAGATCTCTTCTTTTCTCATAAGGACACCAGTATATTGGATTAGGTTCTACCCTAACCTAGGATGACCTCATCATAACACGATTACATCTTCAGAAGACCCTATTTTCAAATAAGATCACATTCTTACATACTGGAGTGTATAACTTCAAGGTGTTTGGGGGGGGAAACAATTCAATCCATATTCATCTACCCTGTGGCTCTCCAAAATCCATGACTTTACCACTGCAAAATACATTTACCCCATCCCAGTTTCCCCAAAAGTCTTAACCCATTACAGTATCCACTCTAAGTCCGAAGTCTCATATAATCAACTCAAAAAGTCCCAGATCTCATCTTCCAAATCATCTAAATCAAGTATGGGTGAGACCTCCTCAAAAGCATACATTAGGCATTCCCAATTTAAAATGGAGGAATTCAAAGGCAAAAGGGGGATACAGGTCCAAAGCAACTTGAAATTCACCAGGGTAAATTCCACTAGATCTGAAGCTGAGATTCTTCCTCTGAAAATAAGCTCTGTGGCTCAGTGTTCTGTCCTCTGGGCTGAGTGAGCAGCAGTCCCACCTTCTTAGCCCACAGTGGTGAGCTTGCCTTCTGGACCTATGGCAATAGGAGCAACCCTGATGGTCTCTGAACCACCCTCCAAGTCATTCTCTCCTTTTCTTGAAGGACAGCACATGTTCACAAGCTGTTTCCTTCTATTGGACCATTTTGAACTTGTAGAATCCCAGAAGTCTGACAGCTTTCCTCTGTTTTGTCCTATTTCTTCCCCCTTTAGTCCAATCTAGCAATATTTCTGCCAAGATAGTTGATTGGGTCCTTGAATCACATACTTAATCTCTCTATCCACACACTGATGTTCTCTCTAGAGCAAGCTTTATTTCTTTTGTCCTTCCCCACCCCCCCCACCCCCCCACCTCCAATTTGGATAGGCTGAGAATTTTCCAAATCATCATGTCCTGGTTCCTTTTGTTTAAAGTTCCTTCCTCCACTTTTCTATTTTCTCTCACATATTACTATAAGCAGTAAGGGAAAACCAGGCAACATCTTCAAATCTCTGCTTAGAACTATCCTTAGCTAACAATCCATATACATTGCGTGCAAGGTTTGCTTTTCACCCAACAGTAGAACACAATTCGGCAAAGTTTTGCGCCACTTTTTAACACGGATCAGGGGCTCCTGGGTGGCTCAGTCAGTTAAGCCTCTGCGTTTGGCTCAGGTCATGATCCCAGGGTCCTGGGACCGAGCCCTGCATTGGGCTCCCTGCTCAGCGGTGAGTCTATTTCTCTCTCTCCTTCTCCCTCTACCCCTGTGCCTGGTTGTGTTCACTTTCTTACTCTTTCTCTCAAATAAATAAATTAAAACTTTATAACAAGGATCATCCTCTTCCAGTTTCCAGTAACGTGATCTTATTTTCATTTGAGACCTCACCAAAAGCATCTTTGACATTCTTATTTCTATTAAGATTCTATTCGTGATAATATATGTACTTTCTAAGAAGATGGAAACTTTGCCATTTTCTTCACTTAGTTCTGATCTCTCACCAGAATTGCATTTAACATCATCTATCTACCAACCATCACTCCAGAGCAATCTAGAGTTATTCTATGATGTTCCTCAAGATTTTTCCAGCCTTTACCCATTACCCAATTCCAAAGCCACCTTCACAGTTTCTGGTGTTTGTTACAGCAGCACCCTATTTCTATTGATACCAAAATCTGTATTTGTTTCCTAAGGCTGCTGTAACAAACTACCACAAACTGGATGGCTTAAAACTACAGATATTTATTTATTCATAATTCTGGAGCCAGAAATCTGAAATTGAGGTATCAAGTAGAGTTGATTTTTTTTCCTGGAGGCTCAGAGGGAGAATCAGTCTAATGACTTTCTGATGGTTGATGAAAGTCCTTGGCATGATTTGACTCATGGCAGCATGACTCCAATATCTGTCTCTGACATCACATGACATTCTCTTTTTGTCTGTGTCTCTTCTCCTCTTCTTATAAGGACACCAGTCATACTGGATCAGGGACCATACTAACCCAGTATGATCTTGTTATAACTTAACTATACCTGCAAAGAACCTATTTCCAAATAAGATCATATTTACAGGTACTAGGGGTTAGGACTCAACATATGTTTTTGGGGACACAATTCAACCTGTACAGGATCTTATATTTTAGGGAAAATCCACATGTTATTGTTGTTTGCTTTTAAGAGAAAAGCATTTGGAGCAACTATCAAAATGTAGATATTTCTATGGCTTAATCATCCACTATCAAGGTCTCACCTAAGCTTCCTTCAATCCACTCTCCTAACACAATTCAGAGCTTTATGTCCCCTTTCTATTTCTTGTTCCAGATTAATCCCTATCAGGCCCAAATTCTACATAAAGAAATAGTGGGATAGTGGAAAATCAAACTCTTACTGTTCAACTATATATTGCAGACTTTAAGTTTAAAGCATGTTCAATACCAAATAATTAAAATTTGTGACTCATGCAATTTGCATTTTACCAGGAGATGCAAAAAAATTCTGCCAATTGATCCAGACCTCTACCTGGTTGATTCACTTACTTAAATTAAATTTTTTTTTGAGTTTTGGGCGCCTGGGTGGCTCAGTTGGTTGGGCGACTGCCTTCGGCTCAGGTCATGATCCTGGAGTCCCGGGATCAAGTCCCGCATCGGGCTCCCTGCTTGGCGGGGAGTCTGCTTCTCCCTCTGCTCCCCCTCCCCCGCTCATGCTCTCTGTCTCTCATTCTCTCTCTCTCTCTCAAATAAATAAATAAAATCTTTAAAAAAAAATTTTTTTTGAGTTTTAAAACTTCGTGTAAATGCAACCTAGGATATCATGAAAAAATATAAAAAGAAAATATGGCACAACTATTCAGGTCACAAAACACTCAGTGTTTTAAGATTCACATTAGGAAATAAAGTATTTTATAGAATGCAAAATGGCTTGCTCAAATAATCTGTTTCTTAAAACAGCATCACTGTTTTCTATTTTTGAAGTAAAAGAAAGTTTATATTGCCCATCTGCAGGTACTTTTCTTTTGTTTGTGCACATGTATGCATAATATGTGTGGGATTCTGACACCTATTTTATAGGTAGCTCATCAATCACTCTTTGTTTTTAATCTAAGTAGAATCTCATACATTTTAATCTAATTAAAAATTCTGTGCAATATTATTATATGAGGGTATCTTTAGACATTTAATATGTAAACTAACATAATCTGTACTTGAAGTTTGGTGAGTTAGTAAAAGATACCCAAATTGTGTATATAGGTTTATTTCTGTTGTATTTTTTAAACTATAAATGAACTATATCTTATTGTGAATTCTTTTGATGTCTGATTCAAAATAAGTGTACCTATTTCTATTCAGACTTCAATAACAATATTTCAAGGTATATTTATTAAAACCAAAAGTTAAATTAATTTACACAGTAAAATATTTTATAACTATATATATTCCATTCTTGGAAAAAAATAAAGCATTGAATGGTCATAGATTTCTAAGAGTATCATAGCTATGTTATTTAGTGCTTACAGAGTTTCTGAAACTGAGATAAATAATTTATATATATTAACATATTTAATCCATTGAACAATACTGTGTGGTTGGTACTATTAATCTCTGACTTTAGAAATTAAAAAAAAAAGAAATGAAAGCACAGGACATTATGTAACTTACCCAAGGTTACAAGCTAGCAAATGTCAGAACTGAGATTTTAATATAGGAGGTCAGGTTTGAGAGTATATATTTTCAACAACCAAACTATACCGCTTTCTGCTAAATTACAATATAATTAAAGTTAACATTTATTTTTACCTCAAACTTTTGACTAGTTGTCTATGATAATGCCCCTCTTCATTTTTCACCAATTTGGAATGAGCAAGTTAGAATGTATGCTACTTGAGAACAGATAATGTTTTAATTGTTGAATCCCTACTACTGAAAGCAATGCCTAGTTCCCTTTAGGTTCTCTATAAATATTTGAAGAAATAAATAAACGGATGCGTGATTTTGTTCTCCCCAGTATTACTTTGCTATATTCATGGAAGCAAAACAAAATGAAATGGAAAACCTTAAAACATATTTTGCAGCAGGATTTTGGCCAATTATCTAATAAGTTGTCAGTGGAAGTGTTAGCGTCTAAAGCAGGAGTCAGCAACTGGACCCCTGCACCAAATCCTGCTCACTACTTTTTTTTTTTTTTAATTAAGTTGCATTGGAACAGAGCCACACTCATGTTTTTGTTTTTGTTTTTGTTTTATTATCTGTGGCTGTTTTTCGTTTCAAGGCATGGCTGAGTGGTTATGACAGATGACATATCCTGCAAAGTCCTAAATATTTACTACCCGGCCTTTTACAGAGGAAGTTTGCCGACCCCAGATTTAAAACATAGATGAAACTCTGAGGCACAATTTCAGAATTCAGTTGAAACAATTTTATTCTTTTCTTGGTATCCTACATCTTGTCAAATAAACGGAGAATAGCTACCACCTTGATGCAGAAAAGCTGATAAGTCAGTCAGAACCATATCTTTGTAATGTCACTTAATGTAACTTCCTTTACTGCTTCCAAGAAAGAAAAGAGAAAGATTGAGAGAAATCCAAAATACAATGAAAGGGGGTATCAAAGTGGACTGAATTATGATTTCAGCAGTATAATAGGACTTAAAATGGGAAACAGCAAACAAACATGGAAATGTCACATCATGGAAGTTGAAGTTAGCGTTTTACTTTTTGTAGCAAGGAATGCTAAATATAAAACACTTCACGTTATTGAGGGGCGCCTGGGTGGCTCAGTCGGTTAAGTGTCTGACTTCTACTCGGGTCATGATCTCAGCGTCCTGGGGTCAGGCTCTGCACTCAGCGAGGAGTCTGCTTCTCCCTCTGCCCCTCCCCCCACTCATTCTCTGTCTCTCTCTCTCAAATAAATAAATAATTTAAAAAATATCTAATGTTATTGAAAGCTGACACTATCATATGTTTAATGAGGTAGCAAAATGAGAAGGTCTTCCTATTGCCAGGCGATTATACTAGAGAATACACTACAAAATAGTAATAACAATTTAAGATAAATTGCATAGCAATCATCAGGAAGGTAAGGAGAAATTCTGAGACTATACCCCTTGATAACAAAAACCCAACAGGAGCTCTTTTCAGAAGGAGACTGTTGTAGCCATCCTCTCCGATATCCCACAGTGAGAACTGCTTCCTGATTTTCACCTGCTCCTGTTCTCTGTTCCCCTTTACATTGTGCCAGAATACAATAGAAATGATGGTATGTCCCACAGAAAGAAACTGAGGTACCTCCTTCAGTTTGAATTCCCAGAAGCCTGTGCAGTAAAGGGAGGGTCTGTCTGAGAATCTTTCCTCCACCAGAAACTGAGCTCTAAACCACTATGATATCAACTTAAAAACAAAGCCATTAATAGTTTTTACAATGCTGAATATAATAGAAAGAGTGACTTCAATAATTTATTTAACTGAAACTTAACATCACAATTGTTAAAATCTTTTGCCTTGGTCATTGCAACTCCACAGACGTTTAATTTCACAACACACATATCTGTGAAACTACAGCAAAATGAATTCTAAAAATGAATAAATCTATTTTTGTGTTGTTTTCTTTTAATATGGTCCATTAACTATAAATTGCTAAATTACCTTTTTGCTAAACTTGAGGGCATAATTCTAAAAATTAGTGTTAGTGTGCATATGTTTATGGGCAATTCAGAATAAATGTAGGGAAAAGAAGTCCTAACAGATTGGTAATATTCAGAGACTAGTTCACACAATTTACCATTTCACTCATAATCATGTTGCCCATCATAATTGGGCTTCAAGTTTGACTTGCTACAGTAATGGTTATATTAAAGAGGTTGCCTATTCTTTTGGAAAAGTGGAGACAAATTTATTAACTGGAAAATGTCAACAACAAAAAAGGTTGATATATGAACATTGGAAGAATGGGAATGTAAAATCATTCTCATGAATCCCATCCAAGGGGCGCCTGGGTGGCTCAGTCGTTAAGCGTCTGCCTTCGGCTCAGGTCATGATCCCGGGGTCCTGGGATCGAGTCCTGCATTGGGCTCCCTGTCTGAGGGAAGCCTGCTTCTCCCTCTCCCACTCCCCCTGCTTGTGTTCCCTCTCTCGCTGTGTCTCTCTCTGTCAAATAAATAAAATCTTAAAAAAAAAAAAAAAAAAAGAATCCCATCCAAGGAATGAAAGTCATAACACAAATATGGGAACAGAGTGCTAATCTTCAGCAAATAATTTACATAAGCTCTGATAATATTTGTAAGTTGCTGCAGTATTTAAAGTGTGTAGCAAATCAATTTTCAAAAAAATAATAGGAATCTAATTTTGCATGAAGCAGGATCACAGAATAAGTGAATGGAAATGTGTGTGTTGATGGCTTGGGCTTATAAGAATGCATGCATTAAAGTAAAATATTCATACAGATTTATGATGAAACAAATTACTGTTACTACAGAACTAAACCTAGCTTAGAGTGAAGACATATCTTTGTTATAATGTCATACTTTGGCCCAAAGGTCATGTCATAAATTAAAGCTGAAATTAGTCCAGCAGGGTCCCATTATTTTTTCTCAGCATGAAACTTTAATAATATGACTTCAACTGACCTTATTTTACTATTGTTTCAAGATATCTTGTTAATATTCCTCTTTTGCATTATCACCTCTATTCAACATATACTTTTTCCTCTAAAAAATATATTTTAACTCCAGCTGCACCTTATTCAGCCTGCCATCTGTTGAACATTTGGATTCAGCTATAAATGCTGGCATATCTGCTCTGCAGGGATATTTTGCCAAACGACCATTCTTTCTCTATACAGTCATTCCTAATACCACTGTCCCGTGCATATGCTCTAACTTTTGAGAAAACGAATTTACTATATTCAGAAAACAATGATTTCTACAAATAACTTGTAACAGTTAAGAATATTAAATCTTTCCATGCACCAAGTATGTGTTGATGCTAATATAATTGTGCTTTTTGTCTATTGTAACTGAAATCAGAAATACAAGATTAATAAAAATTCCCTAAAGCATCAGTTTATCTGCAAGACATTCATTTTAGTAATTTTTAAAATAATTAATCCAGGGCAGTTGTGTGATTATTCTTCTCTAATATAATATCTATCCAATATACTTGTTTAATCATATGAATCTAAGATTGCTAATAATAAAATGTTTTCTGTGACTTGGAAAGGTTTCAGTGTATATGCCATGCTTCCTTAAACATCTGTCTGCATATCATCAACTTACTAAATTCTATTTAACAACCTCTAATTGTACAGTAGAATATATGAGGTTTTTGTTTGTTTGTTTAAGATTTTATTTATTTATTTGACAGAGAAAGAGAGATAGGGAGAGCAGGAACACAAACAGGGGGAGTGGGAGAGGAAGAAGCTTCCTGCTGAGCAGGGAGCCCCATGCGGGGCTCAATCCCAGGACCCTGGGATCATGACCTGAGCCTAAGGCAGATGCTTAATGACTGAGCCACCCAGGCGCCCGGAGGTTTGTTTTTTAAATTTGAATAGCCCCAAACACAGCAGCTGCTTCTGGATTTTGTCCTTTGCCCCTCCTGGGCTGCACTAGTAACTAGCACTGTGATGATCAGGGAGGCAAAGCACTAGATCAGAGGTGAGTTTCATCAACTTTAGAAGCCAAATGAATTCATAAAAATGGGTCTTTATATAAAATTAGTAGTAGTAGTTTGTTTTATTTTTAAGTAAAAACAGATTCCTTATAGGACAGTAGCCTATTTGTTACATAGAGATTATAAATAAAGCATTCTTTTTTTTTAATTTTCATTTTCCTAATTATACAACATCCTCTAAGAGAAAACTTGACTACAGCGCAATGGGTACTGAGACATTCTGAATGGAAAATCTACCCTGTAAAGTCCATTTTCACTCTTTTTCCAGAAAAATAAAATTCCTTATGATGCTTGTGAGTAACATTTATTGCTCTTTTGGAATCCGGTGGCAATTAATAGTTGTGTTAAACAGGAAATCATCTGGGCAAAATAAGTCCTTACCTGCTAAAAGCGTCAATTAAGAAGTCAGGGGAGTGATGGACTTGGCTATTAAATGCTGGCAAGCACATCATTTAAAAGTTGGAAGTTTAAAGTGGATTTCTGAAATCTGTGAAACTGAGACCATTAGGGCCAAAGAAAATTGGAATGAATTGCAAGGGAGAAATATTTTAAAGATGGAACTGAACACCTGTGAATCTCGGACCAGTTGGTAAACATATTAGAGGACATTGAACTCACATCTATAAAACTGGTAAGAGTTTGAGAAATGAAATGTGCTTTTCCCAGGGTCAGAAATTCTGCCAACTATATTTGGTTCCATACATTTTTACATATCAAAAATTGACTTATGGACAAGAAAGTAGACATATTTATTCCACTTTTCTTTCCATGGGAAATTAAAATATAAACACAACACACAGAAATAAAATTTATGAGCAGATGGTTTACCAGGCAGGATTTTTTTCCTTCTCTTTTCATCATGCTGTGTTATAGCCCATGTATGTGGACTTTTATTTAAACATTGGAAAAAATGTAAATATTTTATTTTCTAGCTAGAAGAATTTGTTGATGCAAAAACACAATACTTAAAAAATCATAACATATATTCATTTGGGGTTTATTTTATTAAGTGCAATGGATCAAGAATAATCAAAATATCTTTGAGTTTATCTTTGGATGCAACTTCTAACTCGGAAGAACAAAATGAAAACACGGTACATACTTGCTGAGGAAAAAAAGACACTTAAGTTTCATTTATGATTTAAACAGCAGAAAAATAAGTACTCATTTTTGATAAATTAGTTTCTGATTATTGATAAAGAGATTTTGTGATTACAGTGTTTCAAATGTTAACCACATGACTATTATCGAATGAAACTTCTATATATTCAACCACTTGGTCATAGAAGATCACACTATTTTATGTATACACTTTTCAAAAACTATATGGTGTTAGCTACTATTTCTAGGAACCAAGAACACTAAATATATTTTAGAAAAATATTTAAAGTTTTTTAATAATTAAGATAAATTCTTAAGTAACTAATTGGGAGTTTACTCTTTTACAGGACTTTATCTTTGCATAAATCTCAGTGACTATTTGTACAAAGATAGAAAAGAGTGTAACTCCTCATTATTTAAAAGAGAAATAATGAATAAATCATGTCTTTAACATTTAAAATAGGAATATGAAAGCAGAATACCTTTAGTAAAAAGCAACCCATGAATTTTTATGGTATCTATGTATTTTACAGAGTAAAATATGTATGCAGATTTGAAAGCAAATAATTGTACAGTATGTTAGAAATTGACCCATACCTGAGCATATTTTTCAACTTATTTACATATATACATTCATATATATATGAAAATTGATATTAACATCCCTATTTTTATGGAAGTTTGCTTTGAAATATATATAATTTATATATGTGTATATACATATATATAGTAGATGTGTGTATATACACATATGTACATGCCTATCTACATGCATATACGCAAATGTAGATTAGGTGTGTGTGTGTGAGGGAAAATTATTTTAAATTACATATAATCAGCTGTGAGCTAGTAAATAATAGTAAATAACAAACGGCTCTTAGGGAAGGAACCAAACAATTTGCAACATTTGCCAGTTATCAAGCCAATCACCATTGCTGATGCTAAGCTACCAGTGTGATGTCAACTGACTTAAAAGATTAGTGAACTTTCAACAGTCAGTTTTTGCAAGGCAATAATGTAGTAATGTACCCTATGTAGTGTACAGTAAGAATGAATAGAGAATTCAGCTATTGCTGGTCAACTTTATTTAAAACATAATTAATATTGGCACATACAAATAATAGTACCAAGCAAAACACACTTTTATTCAGCACAAAAATGTGAATAGTTCTCACAACAATATAGAAGCCTTGTTTTGACTCCATGATGCTTTGTTACTTTTAATCTATGTGTCCTTCTAAAACTGCAATTTTCCATATTTTTTCATGTATTTTGTTTTCATTTCCACTTTCTCCTATATTGTATCCTGTTTCCCCACTTTATTTATTTTTATTTTTTTAAAGATTTATTTATTTTAGAGAGAGAGAGCATGAGCAGGGGGAGGGGCAGTGGGTAAGGATGACAAGCAGACTCCTCACTGAGCGTGGAACCCAAAGTGGGCCTCAATCTCAGGACCGTGAGATCATGACCTGAGTCAAAATCAAGAGTCAGACACTCAACTGACTGAGTCACCCAGGCTCCCCCTGTTTCCCCATTTTAAAAATACAACAACTTTGAAGAAAAATGATCTGATGATTCAATTCTGCTGAAATACAAAAAAAAAAAAAAAGAAAGAAAAACACAACAAAATTTCATTTTAGCAATGTTTCTCTTAGTGGCCTCATGAAAACCATTTCCTAAAACACTGAAATTAGTTTTACCTGATATAAAATCAGTATTTTCCTATTTTTCAAAATTTACATATTGTTAGAACTTTAATCAAATCAGATTTTTATCATATAATTTTTTCTTACACCTGACCCATTCTACAGTTTGTCCATCATAAAATTTAACATAAATATCCTATATCTTTTATTTTGAAATTTCCCATTCATTTTCTAATTACTATGCTCCAAAATGACCATGATTTCCGGTCCCTATGTTAATAAATAAAAGTGAAAATTATGTCCTTAAACAATCATACGATACTTCATGTTCATTAATCTTTACCACCTTACATATAGATAGCAAAAGACAGAAGATAAAATATTCTTTAAATCATTTACTGCATTTTTTTTTTTTTCATTCCTGCAGTCCTTCAATGTATTTGATTCCTGTAATGGAGCGAAATTCTTCCTTCCATATCTTTCTGGTAATCACTGTGGCTCTTCATTATTCACAAAATTGTTTTGTCACAGAATTCTGCTTATACAGACAGTCCCTGACTTACCATGGTTCGACTTAAGATTTTTTGACTTTATGACGGCACAAAGGCAATGCACATTCAGTAGAAACAGAACTCCGCGTTTGGAATGGGGATCTTTTCCTAGGCGAGCTCTACGTCATGGGAAGCTCCCGGGTGTTGCTGCGCAGCCGCACTTAGCCAGTTGCCGCTCCCAGTCAGCCACGCTGTCACAAGGGTAAACAACCAATACACTCACAACTGTTCTGCACTCATACAACTATTCTATTTTTCACTTTCAGTAGAGTATTCAATAAATTATAAGAGATATTCAACATTTTATTATAAAATAGGGCTTGTGTTAGATGATTTTGCCCAACTAACTGTGTATTCTCAGCACATTTAGGCTAAACTATGATGTTCAGTAAGTCAGGTGTATTAAATGCATTTGACTTACGTTATTTTCAGTTTGCAAAGGGGTTTATTGGGATGTGACCTCATCGTAAGGGGAGACAGATCTGTATAATTTAATGGAAATAACCTAAAAAATAGTTACACACAATACAACACCATGCAGGACATACAAAAATGAGTATTCCTATGGTGTCAAGTTTATTTTTAACTATTCTCAGGTAAGCTTCTTAAATAAGCTCTGCTGTTGTGTTTTTCACGATATAACCATGTTTCTTACATTAGCTTGGCAAAGGCAGAGCATTCAAGAGTTAAAAAAGAAACAGACTCTTAATTGTAGGGAACAAGCTGATGGTTACCAGAGGGGAGGTGGGTGGGTGGAGTGTTAGATATGTGATGGGGGTTAAGGAGGGCACTTGTGAAGAGCATGAGGTAATGTATGGAAGTGTTGAATCACTATATTGTACACCTGAAGCTAATATTACACTGTATGTTAACTAACTGGAATTTAAATTAAAACTTGAAAATTTTAAAAACATTTATAACTTTAACATAATTGATATATAAATGAGGAAACTCAATTCAGAAAAAATAAGTAACTTTTCCAAAGTCATACAAACAGAAGTGACTCCTATTCTAATAACCTGGTTGAATCAGACTGGTCAATATCCTACCATACAGGAGGAATTTTGCATAGCTATGGTAGTTCAAAGATTAAAGACATGCTGTTTGCTTTCTGGATCTAAGATTTAGGAGACTTGTAATTTTAATACATTTAAATGGGATAAGTACTGTCACTGAGAGTTGTACAAGGTATTTTTTGAGCACATGAGAGAAATTAAATCTTCATAAAAGTAAGGTTTAGAATGGAAAAAACTTAGCCAAGGATATGCTATTTTATCCTTGTATTTAATATTTTAATAATGTGTACAAAAGTTATGTTTTAAAGGCAAAAATATATAGACTTAAATGAAATGAAAATACAACATATTAAAATTTGTAGCGCCATGCTGAAGCAGTGCTGAGATAAAAATATATACCAATACTGTTTACCTTAGAAAAGAGGAAAATTTTTCAATCAATAATTTAAGCTCTCATGTCAAGAAATTAGAAAAAACAACAGCAAAATAAATCCAAAGCCAGCAGAGAGAAGCAAATAATGAGGACAAGAGAAAGAAACACACACACACACACACACACACACGCACATTTAAATTGAAAATAATAAAAGAGGGGCGCCTGGGTGGCTCAGTCAGTTAAGCATCTGCCTTTGGCTCAGGTCATGATCCCAGGGTCCTGGGATGTAGCCCGGCATCAGGCTCCCTGCTCAGCTGGGAGCCTGCTTCTCCCTCTCTTGCCTGCTGTGCCCTCTGCTTGTGCTCTCTCCCGCTCTGTCAAATAAATAAATAAAAATTAAAAAAAAAGAAAATAAGAAAAGATGGACAAAACTTAATGAAACATAGCTGTTTCCTCAAAAACAAAATCAAGAAAAAATTGAAGAACATCTAGCAAGACCGACAATAAGTAAATGGGTGTGTATGGATATCTGTATACACATGTAGACATATATGTGTGTGTGTGTACATATGAAATGTCCATGTTGAATGCCACTGACATCTTTTTGATTGCCACTGTTCTTAGGAAAACATTCAGCAGGGATGGGGCACCTGGGTGGCTCAGTCAGTTAAGCATCTGCCTTCGGCTCAGGTCATGATCCCAGGGTCCTGGGATCGAGCCCCACGTCGGGCTCCCTGCTCTGCGGGAAGCCTGCTTCTCCCTCTCCCACTCCCCCCTGCTTGTGTTCCCTCTCTCGCTGTGTCTCTCTCTGTCAAATAAATAAATAAAATCTTTTTTGAAAAAAAAAGAAAACATTCAGCAGGGACATTTCATAATAAACACAATTATTATTTAACATTTCACTAAATCTTCTTGAACTCCTTAAGAAATCTAACATTTTATGATTGTAGATATCAAACCAGGAATAAGGTATTCATATAATACAAATGTGTGATACACATTTACTGATGTTGATTATAAACTATTGCCATCCAATTAATCAAAATTCCCACTTTATGATACATTTACTTACAACATTTCTGAAATACAATACTCTAAATCTTACCCTAAAATGAAATTACAACAAATAATATTTCACTTTTCTCTGATATTGTATATCTGGTAATGATTGGACCTATTATTTTAAACTCACTCTTCACCAGACTGCTCTATAGATGTAAACAATCATATGAAATTGCCAGAAACTCTAATGGATCCAGAATATACTCTGGGGATCTGTGTTGTTTATGTTTTTTAAATTTATAATTGGGAATTTATTTTATTATGGTATCTCTTATAAAACATTGAAAGCAGAAAAAAATATTGTTAGTGTAAGAAAGCCAAAAAAGTAGTTCAACTGCTACTTGCTGACAAACCTATATGTCTATAGAAAAATGGTCAATGGCAAAATATCTTCACTATTTAATCTTAATGAGAACTAAATATAATTCTCTATGAATATCCAAAATACCCCATTTTAAATTAAAACCGAGGTAAGGTGTCTCTGTTAGGGCTGATTATTTCTTTTTTTTTTTTTAAAGATTTTATTTATTTATTTGAGAGAGAGAGAGCACATGAGAGGGGGGAGGGTCAGAGGGAGAAGCAGACTCCCTGCTGAGCAGGGAGGGCTGATTATTTCTTATCAGAAAGATTCCTCCAACTCTGGGAAACTTTTTGTTGCATTAGTCTGACATTGTTTTCTGGAAGACTTAACGCCTGAGCTATAAATTTTAGTAAACTAATGTTAATTTATAAAATTTATCATTGTGCATTATAAGATGCATGTACTTGTAAGATATCACAATTCAGAACCTTTGGCTAGGCACAGAACTTACAAAAACCTTGTATAACAACATTCTTGAAAGATATCCATGATTATATCTGCAAAAATTTTGCAAATATTCAAAATCATGAATGGTTCCTAAGACATTAATGTATAACCATCTTACATATAAGAGGAAATATCATATATACATATTATTATATATATTCATATAGATCATAAATATATATGCCATATATATACCCTATATCATAAATACTGTATATATATGATATTTATATATCATAAATATTATATATAACATATACCATAAACATCATATATATGTTTTATTGCTATATTTTCAGTTACTAATCCCTACTTTTATAATATCTAATCTTTTATTAATTTCTAATAATGCTTTTTTTCTCGCTGGCCTTGTATTTTACTTTTGTAGAGTATATATCCAGATGTTCTTTATGTTTTTCATGACTCTCTTAACTTGTTCAAGCTTTACTCAAGCTTCTTGCCTATAAAGAACATTGACATGGGACTCCTGGGTGGCTCAGTCAGTTAAGCATCTGCCTTCGGCTCAGGTGCTGATCTCAGGGTCCTGGGATCGAGCCCCACGTAGGGCTCCCTGCTCAGCAAGGAGTCTGCTTCTTCCTATGTCCTCCCCCACTGCTTGTGCACACACACTCTTTCTTTTTCTCTCTCAAATAAATAAAATCTTAAAAAAAAGAACATTGACATAATAACTCTTTTAATGTTCTTGGTCACTTATTCTATTCACTTACTCTATTATCTGTTTCATTTCTGGTTCAATTTCCATTCATTGACTTTTTTTTTTCCTGATTCATTTCATTTTATTTTTTCCTTCTTTATTGCAAGCCTGGTAATTTGGGGTAGTATGCCATACATTGTCAATTTTACCTTGCCGAGTACTAGATATTTTAATGTCCCTGTAAATATACATGTGCTTCTGGAATAGGTAAAGGAAATTAAAATTACACATATTATTGTTATGAAAATGAAATGCTTGTCTATAGATATTCTTAGTTCTTGCAATAATATAACCAACTCTGAGAAAGTAAAGGCAAAAATAAAATGACAAATATGAGAAGCTGAAAAATACTATAAACATACTGAATTGAGCAGAAATTCATATTTATAGGAAGACTAGAGTTATATTTCTTTTTTTTTTTAAAGATTTTTATTTATTTATTTGACAGAGACACAGCGAAAAAGGGAACACAAGCAGGGGGAGTGGGAGAGGGAGAAGCAGGCCTCCCGCAGAGCAGGGAGCCCGATGCAGGGCTCAATCCCAGGACCCTGGGATCATGACCCAAGCCGAAGGCAGAGCTTAACGACTGAGCCACCCAGGCACCCCGAGTTATATTTCTTAAAACACGATTCTCACATAACATTTTATATCTTGACACTTTAAGTAAGAGTGTCACTTCTAAAATTTATGGAAAAATTTTCATGTTTCAATGTAGTCACAAATTTATTATTGTTATCATTATTATTACTATTACAACTACTACTATTACTATTATTGTTATTATTATTGCTGATGTTGCTGTTGTTGTTATTGAGTTCTTCCTCACTGGTGTATGTACACAACTTCCATTGTAAGTAAGCTGTAAAATCTTTGGGCACAGGATACATAACTACCAGTTTTTGGAAATTCATAGAAGAAAATGAGTAACCAAATAATGTTATTCTAAAGTTTATAAATCTAAAAGAGCTGTGTGGCAGATACATCCTAAAAATGTATATTGTTTTATATTTTAAATAAACATTTTATTTGACCTCTAAGAAACATAATTTGGAGTTCTGGTTCTGGTTATAGCAGAATAAATTGTACTGGCTATAACTTGAGCTAATGATTATAAACTATAGATAAAATATAAAAAAAAAATTATTTAAGAATAACTCAACATAAGTAGAAACTACAGTAACACTATCCTTGAAAGAAGATAAATAAACTAGATATGTGTTACATTTAGCTATTTTTCCTTAAGAATACTTCCCAGGTCATAGGGCCAAACAATGGAGTAAAAAGGAAAATAAATACTATCTTACTGAGATGCAAGAATAATGGTCAAAGTTTGAAGCTATCAGAGGTACTAGGAATTAAAGGGAAAATTTGTCAGTAAGGGAATTTAGGATTGCCAAAATCTACATAAAGTTTTCTTCAAATCTATGTTGTACTCTTTAACTGTCCATGAAAATTACAAAACAAAAATTACAAAAAGCCAAGGCATCCAGAAAAAATTAGTAGCTTAGAAGTAATATTTTTAGCTACAACCTCTGCTGGGGAAAAGAAAAAACAAAACAAACAAACAAAAACCTTGAAGCTAAAACTTCATAGAGAGAGTGGTTTGTTTAAAAAAAAAAAAAATCTGGCATTTCAGTTAAATGCAAAATGGCGTATCTTAAAGTAAGCTCTGGACTAAAGGCTTTTCTGTGGGACAGATACCTACAAACCTCCTTTACAAAACCAAAAGCCAGGCCTCCGCAAGATCAAGATAATTCTCTGGTAATTTATCTGTCAAACAAAACTCAGCATTTCTTTGTGTAAGAAGAGGCAAAACTGATACATGGTGATTAATGTAAGAACAGCAATTGCCATTGGTTGAAGAAAGGATAATCTTTGACTCAAAAACGAAGAAGGGGACTTTCTGTGGTAATAGAACTTTCTATATTTTGCTCTAAATTTGTACACATTTGTCAAAACTTTTCAAACTGTGCATTTAAAGTCTCATCATTTTATATACGTAAATCAAACTTCAGTCGGATTTGTTATTAAATATGAAACAAATCCAAAGGCAAATTGAAGATTTCATATCCATTTAAACTAAATGGATATGGAATTTGCAATATGTATTTGTGTGTGTGTGTTGAGCTAAAACTAGGTAAAAGACTGGTTTGCAAAATCATACCTACAGGAATCAGCAATCCTACCCAAATTAAATTTTAGTAATAATTTCAGTTTCAAACAGTAAGTAGACACAGGCAAAGCAGAGATGTCTGGCACATTATAGATGGCCCCTTCCTTTCTACACTGGACACACGTTCCCTGGTAAAGAACAATAAGTGAATGAGGCCCTGAATGAGGTCCTACATCACCTTACACAGCAGGGAGCATTCATGTTATGAAACATCTCCATCTCTTTAACACAGAGAGTTGACTACTTACCTGACATTTGCTGTGGAGTTAGGCATCAGAAATCCATAGATTGCAGGTATATTTACACAAAACAATCATACACTAGTAATATACTACTAAGAGCATTTCAAAGATAAAGACTCTCCCCTACCAAATACTATTTACCTTAAGGTTTGGTTATCTTGCTTACAATGATATTAGATTGGACTATTTGTATTTCCTTTCCTCTGTGAGTGCCTGATCATGTAACTGCAGATAAATGGATCACAGACCAGCTACTTTATTTCCTTCCTTCTCAGTTTTTATACTAAAAGAAGCCACTTAATAATGCACACCCCATTGTATTCCATTTTAATTTAGGTTGGAATCAACTTACAAAGCAATGTTTATTTATCTTTACTCTGTTTTAATGCTGGACAAATCCTCCACAATAGCTAGAAAGAGATTCCAGAATAAACGTTGACAAGTAGCAGGTACAGTCTTCAGATAAGTTTACAATGAAGTTCTAAAATTGTTGAAATTGCATATATAGCATTTCCTTGGGCCTTCAAGTGATACTCAATAATATCTACTCTTATTTCTAAATAGGTACTAAAAAGAATATATTTTAATATTATAAATTTTAATACACTGAGAAGTTAGGAAATATGTATATATAATACTATAAGTATCATGTGAAAAATGACTGAATTTAATCACAGGTGTTATTTTCTTATCATGTTTTATTTAAATATTAGCATCACATTTCTATTATGCTTTATACATAGAACTTTATGTTTGGAAACCTTTGCTTCCAATTATTTTGATAAAATTTTCAATTGCATGTCCAGCTAAAATCACAGACATGGAGATGCAATGCTGTAAAATCCCTTTGACTGCAGCAATGATATTGATAAAATATCTTATTTCACAAAGTAAAGAATGCTGGAAGTTATGCTTCCTAATTATATTTTATGCTGTTTATTCAACCATGGATTTATTGACCCGTATCTACCACACTTAACTCCAGCTATTCTTTATTCAGTTCTCCAAACATTCCATTTAAGAAACTTTGGAAATGGCATTTCTTTGTATTTATCCTTCAGATCACAACTTCTCCAAGTATAATTGCCCTGGGACCTCAACTAGGTGAGAACTTCCACTTTGGCACTTAACTAGTACCTATACTTCCTTATTAGCATTTGGCAGTGTTTTAATAATGTCTTTCATTTGTATAATTACACATTATCTATCACAACTCCTAGAGTGTAAGCTCCATGAAGGCTGTGGATGTATTTCATGGCTTCACATTTTTATTTTTAGCATCTAACACAGACCTGGTTCACTGAAGTTGGTCAGGAAGCCCACACTTATAGAGACAGAGACAGAAACAGAGACAAAAATGAAAGAAAGAGAGAAAGAGAGAGCAAGAGAGGGAGGGAAAGGTAGAGAGAGAGGAGGGAAAGAAGGAAGGAAGGAAGGAAGGAAGGAAGGAAGGAAGGAAGGAAGGAAGGAAGGAAGGAAGGAAGGAAGGAAAGAAGGAAGGAAGAAAGGAAACTTAAATGTGTCCAGGTTGTTAAGTATCAAAGGACATGAGGGAGTAATTGCCCTCTGTGAGCTTGGGCATTCACTAAAACTTAACTCCTAAATTGGAGGAGAAAAAAATGCATTTCTCCAATACTTTTCATTTTACAAGTTCTTACATAAGATTAACCAAGGATTATCCAGATTTAGTGTTATGGGTTGAATTGTGTCCTTTCGAAGTTTACATATTGAAGTCCTAACCTCCAATACCTTAAAATGTAATCATATTTGGAGATAAGGTCTTTTTTGGGGGGAGGAGGGTTTTTTAATGATTGAAACAAAACAAATCTAAAACCACAGCTTCTAGAAAAACCATTTGTTCTTGTCGGTCTTATACCTCTCCTCCAGCTTGACCCTGGCCTCTCATCGGGCCTTACATTTAAGAGTTGTGTCTCTGAAGACATCCTTGTTGACAAAACTTTCGTCCAAAGAGATATCTACAGAGTAGCCTTGTGGGCATGAGGTGATTGTAGTTATAAACTTTCACAAAAGACTTGATTGATCTTTGACCTCTTGGTAATTTTCTTCTCGCCCATGGCAGCTGTCCCTTTGTGGGGATAGCAGTCAATTCCAGCCGCCAGAGCATGGCCGTAGGGATGGTCTGAGGTGCCTTGCAATGTTCTTCACAATGTTCTTCACAATGACTGCTTTGCATCCAGAGTCTAGGGTCAGGCCAGGACCAGCACCAACTTCCCCGGTTTCATGAAGTTGCCCATCTTGAAACCAGCCATTCGAGCCTAAGCAGAAAAGAAGAAACAGCACTTCCATTCAAGATAAGGTCTTTAAAGGGGTGATTAAGTTAAAATGAGTTCTTTAAGGTGGCCTCTAATCCAGTATATACTGATGTGTCCTATCCTAACCCTGCCAACATCTTGACTTTGGACTTCCAGCCTCCAGAATTTTGAGAAATGAATTCCTGTTGTTTAAGCCACCTAGTCTATGGTACTCTGTTATGGCAGCCCTAGGAAACAAATACACTTACCCAATCTACTTCAGTCCTCAACATGATAGATGTTCTAATTGTATTTTTTATATGGGTTACAGAAACAAACAAACAAAACTAAAGCTTGAGGGCGCCTGGGTGGCTCAGTCGTTAAGCGTCTGCCTTCGGCTCGGGTCATGGTCCCAGGGTCCTGGGATCGAGCCCCGCATCGGGCTCCCTGCTCGGCGGGAGGCCTGCTTCTCCCTCTCCCACTCCCCCTGCTTGTGTTCCCTCTCTCGCTGTGTCTCTCTCTGTCAAATAAATAAATAAAATCTTTAAAAACAAAAAACAAACAAAAAAAAAAAACAAAAAAAACTAAAGCTTGAATTCATATTTAAATGGAATTAATTTCAGATATAGTTATTGAAAAAAATATTTTGTATTCTTAAAATATTTGTGTGTTTTTTTTTTTTTCTATTTGTGTGTGTGTGTGTTTTAGAGTGAGTATGTTTGCACATGTCTGGGTGTTGAGGAAGGAGAAAAATGACTTTGGGTAAGGAACATTTTAATGCCAAATAAAATATAAGTGTGTATTTGCACCTAAAATACAATGTCTTAAATATTAACAAATCCTATCATTCTCAGTGTGTAACATGGAATAAATGCCAAAAATCAATCTTCTAATAGACATAAACAAAGAAAAATGAAATAATTAATAGTTTATATGTCTTCTGCCTCTAATTCAAAAATTGGTCAGATTGTTTATTATTTCATTAAATTTTCACTTTAGTGAGACATCAAGGCCTTGCACTCTCTCTGTTTTGAAGTATATATGTGTTTACAACTGAAAAATGAGAATACATCTTGACATCTTAGATTTTCTTGTAAAACCAGTAAATGAAGGGTCATACCACTGATATGATTCTAACTAATTGCTTAAAATAATGTGGAAGTCTTAAGATTATAATTTTAAATAACAATTCATTTCTAAATGTCTCTTTTTACAAAATGAATTTAAAAGAGATAATATCAATTCTTTAATTTTAAATTGCAGCTCCTCTGATAACTTTTAAGATAACATTTTATATCTCTATCATGTAAAGTTGTCAGAGGAATATAGCAAAGAAAATCAAATAGCAGTTCAGAAAACTTACTAGACTTTTCTGGGACTCAGAAATGTTAAAGAAATCAGATATGCCAGAGGGACACATCACACTTGAAAATAAATTCTATTTAAGGAAACCAACCTATATAGCAGTTTTCTGTTCTTTTTCTTTCTTTCCTTTACTTTTTTTTAAACTAATTTCTCACAAAGCATCTTAACATACTCTCAGGCAAGATTTATTAGCACAGGATTTTAGTTAGTTGTCTAAACTTCAAAATCCTATTTTGTAGGATACTAGAGGCTATTCATTAGCATACTGTGAAGCATGTCATAAATAATTTAAACTAGAGTTGTCAAGATAAATGAAAAAAATCAATTTATGCTGCACTACCCTTAATTTTTTATTGTGCATGGATTTGCTTGCTTACTAATCTACAAAATCTAGTAAATCACAGTCCCTGTCATTTTAGTGAATTAATCTGTATCATTTCAACTTGACTGATTATGTCGAAGGAATACCATCAAGAATCTTCGACTGTTATTTAGATATTGTTTTTAAAATGAATATAAATACTTTTTTAAATGATGTTCAAGAAACTCCAGGAAGTAATAAAGGAAAATATTCAAACAGATTAGTAAAAGTGATTTTCCATCATTCAGGAAATTTTAGAACAACAAATTTAGAACAAGAAATGGAAAAGAGAACATCAAATAAACTCAAAATGTATTAACAGGAAACAAAAAGTAAGCCATCTATTTTTACTGTTGAGGATTAGCAAGTAGCAGAAATAATCTAGACTCCAGAAATACAAATTAGATTTTTTTTTAAAAAAAGATTCCAGCTTAGTGCTTAAAGTGGAGAACCAATAAAAAGATCTGGAATTCGGGGCGCCTGGGTGGCTCAGTCGTTAAGCGTCTGCCTTCAGCGCAGGTCATGATCCCAGGGTCCTGGGATCGAGCCCCGCATCGGGCTCCCTGCTCAGCGGGAAGCCTGCTTCTCTCTCTCCCACTCCCCCTGCTTGTGTTCCCTCTCTCGCTGTGTCTCTCTCTGTCAAATAAATAAATAAAATCTTTAAAAAAAAAAAAAGGTCTGGAATTCATTTTTAGTTATGTAACTTACTCTACATGTGGCCTTGAGTTAATTATTTTTAATTTGTCCTTTAAAGAAAACTTATTCCTTATCTTTTATTTCTTGCCATGATTTTTTGTCACAATGGATTCTTTGATGTTCGATTTAAACTTGGCATCCATTTTAGGATCAATCTCAGTCAATTTGTATCTTATCAGTCTGTCAGTTACTGACTGAGGGACTCTTGGTTTTAAGGATCCTCTGCTAGAAGTGGTAAGTAAGACATTTTCATGACTGCCTTTGGGCAAGAACTCTATATTTGAATACATTTTAGTCTAGTCTATATGAAAGATATCATAATCTCAGAAATAAGACTTTGTTTGGACTCTATAGTGTTTTGTATGAATTTAGCACCCCTATTCAACATAACAGTAGTCCATTCCTTTTTTTTTTCTTTATATAGTTTCATAAAATAGAATTTTCAGGCTGTGACAATTACCTCAGAGCTAGATATGATTTGAACCACTGCCAAAGGACAATTTTCTGCTTTGTAAATATCCTATGGAAGCATATTCTCAAATTTCATAGAAAGCCAATTTAGACTGGCTAAAGATGCATTTTGGTGAATAAATATAACACAACAAATACAATACATGATTAGTACAATACCATTTCATACAAGCTTGGTCGAATATATGCATTTAAGCTGTTATTCATTGGGCTAGAGAATTAAGTATAACAAAAAGCATATAAAATCTTTGAAAAATTAGCTGGGCAATTTCTGGTTCTGCATGTAAGGAGAGTAGAAGTCCCATCCTAACAAAAAGTAAAAAAGCTAAACAGATTGAAAAATCAAAAACTCTTCTTGGATAAGAGAGGTGAAGACTTGGAGCAAACCCTGCCCCCAGGCTTAAGAAGAAAGACAGGCAAATGCAGGGAGTCTGCTTATTTCAGCAGATACTCATGAGCAGAACCTCCAGGGGAAGTAGTGCTGGGGTAGGAAAACCTGAATCAAGGAAATTGACAATTTGCTGGAGGCTCAGTGTGAACAACTCTGAGAGTTAAAAATCCAGGGGGCCACAGTCATAGGGGAATCCCCCACACTTTAATGAGTTTTACATCTAGAGGCCCCCAGATTCTCACAGTAAATATAAGAGAAAGATCCCTTCATGTTTCAGGGGGCTCAAGGGCTAAGGAACTACCTTTAAATGCACTAGAGTACATTCCTGCCTTCAGGATAAACTAGCTAACAAGAGCCTTATTTGCTGGGGTAACAGAGCCTAAGTAACCCAGGGAAGGAAAGTATCCAACTCTATCCCACTCTAGCCACCCTGTCCCACCTAAGTGGGGAAAGGGGATAAAAAACAACTGAGAAACATTTGTAAAGTTTTCAGAGACTCACTGAAAAGACTCAGACCTAATCATAGGTTTATAAAACACCTCCCCTCCCCACATCTCAGCACCACATTATTACAGACCTATTTCCTTAGGCTCAGTACCTCAAGTTTACCTATCAAGAAAAAATTAAAATGCAGGCCAAAAGGCAGAAAACACAATATGAAGAAATAGAGCAAGCATCAGAACAAGATATGGCCAGGATTTTGGAATTATCCAACCAGGAATTTAAAACAACTATGATTAATATACTGAGGGCTCTAATGGAAAAAGCAGCATGCAACAACAGATGGGCAATATAAGCAAAGACATGGAAGTCCTAAAAGAATTTTTTAAAATGCTAGAGATAAAAAAAAAAACAAAAAAACTGTAACCAAAATGAATAATATCTTTGGTGGTCCTATTAGTAGACTGATACAGCTGAGGAAAGAACTTCTGAGCTTGAGAGTGTATTGATAGAAACCTCCAAAACTGAAAAGAGAACAAACACTGAAAAAAGTAGAGAATTTCCCCAAATTAATGTCAGACCAAACCACAGATCCAGGAAGCTCAGAGAACACCAAGCAGGATAAATGCAAAAACAAAAAACAACAGAAACAACAACAACAACAACAACAACAAAACCCTGCGCCTAGGCATATCATTTTCAAACTACAGAAAAGCAAACATAAAGAAAAAATGCTGGAAGAAGCCAGAAGGGAAACAAACAAACAAACAAACACTTTACCTACAGAGGAAAAAAGATAAGCATTATATCCGACCTCTCCTCAAAAAACATGCAAGAATGTAAGCAAGAAGAAAGTGGAGTGAAACAAAGTGTTGACAGAAAAAAAAAACCCACCAACCTAGAATTTTGCTTCATGAGAAATTATCCTTCAAAGGTGAAAGAGAAATACTTTCCCAAAAAAACAAAAAAATGAGGTAATTTGTTGGTAGTAGACCTGCCTTGCAAGAAATATTAAAAGAAGTTCTTCAGGGAGAAGGAAAATGATACGTGAGAAACTAAGATCTACTTAAAGAAAGGAAGTGCATCGAAGAAGGAATAAAGATAAGTTTTTGAAGATAAAACAAAAACTTTTATTTTTCTTACTCTTACTTGATCTATCCAATAACAATTTGTTCAGAATAATGATAGCAATAATGTATTCACTTAGGTAAGCTTATAGATCAGTAAAATGAATGACAGCAATGATACAAATGATAGATACAAATGATAGAATTGGCAGTTCACTAGATACAGCAAACACTAGGAACAGGTGTTTCTGATGTTAAGAAGGACAGAAACCACGTTTCAAACAGCTGGGAGAGATGCCTGGGAACATGTATGCACTCTCCCCTATGACCACTGCCCCATAGTAATCTAGAGCTTCATTATAATCCATCGACACTGTGATTTGGAGCCCCCGCCCCCCTTGTGATGGGTGGCTGCCATGACAGTTCTAATAAGGACCATAGGGTCAAAAACCTCCTCTCTCAAAAACCTCAGGACCAATAACCTATTCAAACATAAAAGAAAAGACAACCGATCCCATCTGGGCCCGTCCCCTCTCCCATCTTAAGAGTGTACTTAACACTTTTTTAAACTTTCTAATAAATTCTTGCTTGCTTGAGAGTTTGACTCTGAATTCTTTCTAAGCCAACTCAAGAACTGAGGTCTGTGCAGAGGCAGGGAGGGACCTGCTGCTAACACAAAGGATGGAAGGGGGGAATTAGGATTACTTTGTCATAAACTACTCACACTGCTTGTAAAGTGGTATGGTGCAATTTGAAAGAAAATTTGGATTAGTTGTAAACGTATATTGCAAACTCTAGGTAAATTTTTTTCTTCAGATTGAGTCCTGATCTATTGTTGTACCCTCCAGTTTACTGACTTTCTGCTCAATCATCTTTATTCTGTGATGAAGCCAATTCAGTGTATCTTAAATGTCAAATGCTTTTATTTTTCAGTTCAATTATTTCCTGTTGGTCCTTTTTTGTATTTTCTATTTTTTCTGATGAGACTTCTGTTTTTTTCAATAATTAGGAACATTTTTGCTTCTGTGTCATTCAACATGGTTACATAATTTAGAATTCTTAAGTGCTAATTCAATATAAGGATCATCTCAGAGTCTGCCTCATTGACTCTCTTTTTTTCTTTGGAATACAGAAAATCTTGTTTCTTTCAGTGCCAAATAATTTTCATTGTATCTTGAGCATTATCAATGTTATAAGACATGCTGGAATCTTTTATGTTCTTTAGAAGAAAGTTGATTTTATTTTTTAGTAACTCTTTTTTTTTTAAGATGTATTTATTTATTTGAGAAAGAGAGAGAGAGAGCAAGGGGAGGGGCAGAGGGAGAGGGAGAGAAAGAATCCCCAATAAGACTCCCCGCTGAGTATGGAGCCTGACACGGGGCTCAATCCCACGACTTTGAGATCATGACCTGAATCAAAATCAAGAGTCGGGTGCTTAACTGACTGAGCCACTCAGGCTTCCCAAGTTGATTTTATTTTTTAAAGAAATAATTGACTTCTTTGGACAAAAACAACGACATCTGTCTCTTGAGCTTCAATTCAAGTCTGGTGAGTTTGTCCTATACTTGAGTGATTCAGGTATAAATCATCAATTTTTGTAGAGTAATACATGAAAATTGGAGATCCCTGTCTCTGGCTCTCTGCTTTCTATGGCTCCCTCCTCACTCTCCAACAATTATGGGTGACCCAGAATCTCTTGTTTGGTTCTTGAATACAGAACAAGAGAAGATTCTCTCTAGATTTCTAATTACCATATGCCATACTGCTAGGACTTGGCCTTCTGGTGAAAAAGCTATGAAAAGTAGAAACTCAAGTTTGGTTATTACATTCTTCCAACTTGATTACTATTCAAAACTGTCTACTGTTGTTTACTCTCTAGTATTTTGACATTTGTTTATTGTACTAACTTGACAGTTTATAATTGCCAAGGGACAGCCATTATGATTTAAGTTTTCTTGTCAATACAGGGGTGGGGAGCATTATCGTCTTTCACTTTTCTGCTTAAAATCCGTTCTATCAATTATTATAATTAAGCATAATCCCATTTTATTTTTTATTTCCTGTAGATCTACTTCTGAATCTCTAGTCTATCCCTTTCTCTACAATACCAGGCTGGCTTTTATCTTTTTTACTCTTAGCCTTTATCAGGCAATTCCTAAAAACAATTAGTATTATTTAGAACTTTCAATGGCTTATTAGTAAATTTATTTTAAGAAATACTTTTATTATTAGTGACTTAATAATCTGCCCTTTGATGCAAACATAGTGATTTGAAGGGGCACATGCACCCCAATGTTTATAGCAGCAACGTCCACAATAACCAAAATATGGAAAGAGCCCAGATGTCCATCAACAGATGAATGGGTAAAGAAGATGTGGTAAATAGGGGCGCCTGGGTGGCTCAGTTGGTTAAGTGACTGCCTTCGGCTCGGTCATGATCTTGGAGTCCCTGGATCGAGTCCTGCGTCAGGCTCCCTGCTTGTCAGGGAGTCTGCTTCTCCCTCTGACCCTCCCCCATCTTGTGTGCTTTCTCTCTCTCTCATTCTCTCTCTCTCAAATAAATAAATAAAATCTTTAAAAAGAAAGAAAGAAAGAAAGAAAGAAAGAAAGAAAGAAAGAAAGAAAGAAAGAAAGAAAGAAAGAAAGAAGATGTGGTAAATATGTATATATGTATGTGGTATATATATATATATATATATATATATATATATATATATGATGGAATATTACTCAGTCATGAAAAAGAATGAAACCTTGCCATTTGCAATGACGTGGATGGAATTAGAGGGTATCATGCTAAGCAAAATAAGTCAGTCAAAGAAAGACAAATACCATATGATTTCACTCATATGTGGAATTTAAGAAAGAAAAAACAGATGAACATAGGGGAAGGGAAGGAAAAATAAAATAAAATGAAAACAGGAGAGAGGAAAACTATAGGAGACTCTTAACTATAGAAAACAAACTGAGGGTTGCTGGAGGGGAGGTGGTTGGGAGGATGGAGTAATTGGGTGGTGGACATTAAGGAGGGCACTGGAAGTAATGAGCACTGGGTGTTACATGGAACTGATGAATCACTAAATTCTAACTCTGAAACTAATAATACAGTATATGTTAACTAAATTGAATTTAAATAAAAAATTTAAAAAATAATCTGCCCTTTGCACATCTACCTCTATAATCTCTATAATTTCATCTAAGATAAACTTTCCTGTGATTCAACTGGAGTTACAGAAAGCTATGTGGTATTTGCACTTCTTGGAAAACTTGGAATCCCATAAATAACTGATATTGTGTATTTTATCTGCCAGCTGTATGTTGAAGTTAAGCTGGCTCATACAGAGTTAGTAAATGAGATCAGCCTTGAATATATGAAATTTGAATTAATACTTCCTCTCTATATCAAGTAATTATAAAATTTTTGGTAAATGTGAATTAGCAAATGATCTCCTAAATATAACTTTCCTTAATCAAATTCATAAAGAAATAGTATTTTGAAAGATAGTATTTTTTAAATGTGTTCTTTAAACAAAGCTTAGCATTGAACTCTCAATTCTAGGACTAACAAAAGAAAAAATCCATGAATTAGATAACTATTTCATTAATAAAAAAAGAAAAATTTGCACATGGATTGTACATCATCTTCTGACATGACAGAATGTCTAAAATTTGGAAAACAGACAGGAGTCTAAAGGAGAGAGCAATGTAATCTGGATTTAAAATATAAATTCTCTAGAACTATTTATTCTGTATATTCTTCAACTAATATTTCAGTTTTAATAGTTAAAACATCTATCATTTTCCTTTTTTTTAAAAAAGATTTTATTTATTTGACAGAAAGAGACACAGTGAGAGAGGGAACACAAGCAGGGGGAGTGAGAGAGGGGGAAACAGGCTTCCCGCTGAGCAGGGAGCCAGATGTGGGGCTCGATCCCAGGACCCTGGGATCATGACCTGAGCCAAAGGCAGATGCTTAACAACTGAGCCACCCAGGCGCCCCGTAAAACATCTATCATTTTCTGAATCATGATGTCTACATGTCAAAATCTTCAGATTTATTAACCTGAATTATCTTCTACACCTACTGTCTCTAATGAATGTATATACACTTCCATATGCACCTCATCTCAGTACTTTAACTGTCAGGCCCGTCAGCATCCTAAAATACCAAAAACAAAACAAAACAAAGCAAAAAACTAGACCAGTGATTGAGCATCAAAGCTGTAATGAAAAAAATAACCAAAATATATAAAGTTTATTATTCACATTTAAAATATTTCATTTTGTTGTTGATTTGATATCTCTAGGCTATACCTGATTAATTCTGTATAGTCAGTCTTTATTTTCAAGGATCTTATCAGTATATGTTTAGTTCAGCTCACATTTTCTTTTCAAAATATTTGGATGATTATGAAAGAGTGTGAAATGTAAATTTGCAAAAGAAGATTTCAAGAAAGCCAACATATATGAACACAAATCCAGACTCACTGCTTAGCAGTGAAGTGAAAATGAAAGGGAAAAAATGATACTCAAGTTTTCACCTTAAAAACTAGAAATAATTTGAGAAGATTGCTGTATTAGATAGTAGAAAATGAGACATTTCCAGGCTATTCAGGGATTGTATACAGTAAAAATACAGTAAATTATAAATGTGGTAAAATAATTAAGCAATGATATGTATATCAAAGATTATGATACCTCTTTGATTTATATATGATACATATGTGATATGTGCTGTATTCATACATACATATATGTGATACATGTATATATATAATATAGAATTTTTTGAGCATGTATTCTATAATAATATAACCAAATATATGGCCAAAATAGCATTTTATGTAAAGAAAAAATTATAATGTAAAGAAAGTATAATTTTATTAATTATGGTAAAATTATATAATAGATTATACTAAGCTTTCAAAAATGATAGTTTTGAAGAATATATAACATCGGGATGCCTGGGTGGCTCAGTCGGTTAAGCATCTGCCTTCGGCTCAGGTCATGATCCTAGGGTCCTGGGATTGAGTCCCGCCTCAGGTTCCTTGCTCAGCAAGGAATATATAACATCACAGAACTGTGCTCATAATATACGATTAAGTAATAAAACTGGGAGCACTTGGGTGGCTCAGTTGGTTAAGCATCTGCCTTTGACTAAGGTCATAATCCCAGTATCCTGGGATCGAGTTCCCACTCCCAGGCCCCCACCCCACATTGGGCTCCCTGCTCAGCCGGGAGCCTGGTTCTTCTGTCCCTCTGCCTCTCCCCACCCCCCCACCCATGCTCTGTCTCACTCACTCTCTCTTTCAAATAAATAAAATCTTCAAAAACATAAGTAATAAAACTGGTTGGAAAATGCTGCAAAGTAATAGTAGTAGTTATACATGTATAACATTTACATGCCATTTTCTGATTTTTACTCAATAAACATTCATTACTTATTATCAAAGAAAAATAAGGTAACTTTCTAAGTGAAACATCAGGCAGGTGGAATTATTACATAGGTAATTTAACCTCAACTGATACATATGTAATTAGAAATTCTAGCCTAGAAATAAAAAGTGAAATATTATAAAACATATATAAAGGTATTATTTCCCTCGGATACTTTACAATCTGCATATTTATTTTTGCACTAGGAATATATTTAGGAAAAAATATTAGTGCAAATTATTGTATCTGTAATTCCATATTAACTCATGGATATTTATTATTATTAGAATCAGAAACCCCATTGTGAATTGTCTCCAGGAAACAAAATACATACAACTCCTTTAGTTAATACCAAGGCAGTCATCTCACAAATGCATATGGAAAAAATACACATATTTTATGAGTATCTACTGTTTATTTGCTTAGTCAGCCCTTACTATGTTTTATATACTTACATAGTCGTTGGGTGTACAGTGGTAGAAAGGAGATCTATAGTTCCTTCTCTCAAGAAGATTAATTTGTAGAGAAAGATTCAGACAATAAACACATGAATATACTTAATATATTCCATATTGCAAAAGGTGCCATAAAATAATAAATCAGAATGAGGATATACAAAATGACATACAGAGGCAGGGTGAGGTTCCACACCTATGCAGGTGGAGTTGTGGGGGACATGATGTTAGAAGGGTGGTCAAGGGGGCTCCTGGGTGGCTCAGTTGGTTAAGCGACTGCCTTCGGCTCAGGTCATGATCCTGGAGTTCCGGAATCGAGTCCCGCATCGGGCTGCCTGCTCAGCGGGGAGTCTGCTTCTCCCTCTGACCCTCCTCCCTCTCATGCTCTCTGTCTCTCAAATAAATAAATAAAATCTTAAAAAAAAAAAAAAAAGAAGGGTGGTCAAGGATGGCTCCTTTGAAGATTTGATAATTGTTGAAAATAAGACGGAAATACTTGTCTTAATTTTCAATGACTGGTAAAACAATGGTAATTTTGGCTAATTAAAGACAAAATAAGCAGAAAAAGAAAAAAACACTTATTCCTGCAGGAGAAGAAGTGGAGTCCCACCACAGACTTTAGCACAAAACTATTTTTAAATTAGGAAAATATAGTTGTTGAGGTAGCTGGTGAAAGTTTCTTGAAGGTTCTCTCCGAGGGGAATCTTCTTGGACACTTTCCTTCATGTGCCTTGGCTTCACACTCAAAGCTATTCTTTCTTCTTCTTTCTATATTATTCTTTATAGCCTGTCCTGAAAAAGATGGAGTTTTCTTTCTCTTAAAGACTGGTCATGAGTGTTCAGGTTTTTATTAATTCTCTACATTTTGGACAGAATGACTAGGATTTTGATTTCTTTGGCTATCTAATTGCTTGAAAAATGTGGTAGGCTCCTAATATTCCTGATTGCTGTCAGTTCTGTGTACCAGCCAACCAAACACAAAGGTTTCATCTGAGCATAAGTTTCAGTCTTTCTGTTCTCCTTTGTTTCTTTTCCACCGTGCTATTTTCCTCAATTTAATGTCATTTTTTGAAACCATCTGGAAGGCCACATTCTTAATCTGAAGTCTGACACATGGCTGCTTTACTTTATCCAACTGAGATATTTTACAAAGTTTTCACTTTCCAAGCCTTTTCTTTTCTTTTCTTTTCTTTTTTTTTTTTTTTTCAATGTTGTTGCTGTAGCAGTTATTATTATAATTTCCTCTTTGGGGTCTGGAACCCGACAGGCTTTGAACCTGAAATACTTTTGATTTTTAAACTCTATTCCTCTCTGCACTTAAAAAAACAATATTCTTTCTTGAGCTATTTATTATAATACTTTGCCTAAAGTATCCGATAATAGCCAAACACATTAACACACTAATCCTTCCAACCATTTCTCTTAGAGATACAGCCTCAGTATATTTCATTTGCCTTGGAAATCATCACAGGAGACAGTTTACTGATGTTTGCTTATATAAGAAACATCTCCACCCTTCCATCCAGAAAGATCTATTTCTTTGTCTTCTCCCTTCAGAACACTAAACCAGTAGCACTAATCTACCAAGGAGGTTCTGCAATATTTGTTATCAGTTTCCCTATTAATAAGGCTACACCAGTCCTTTCATATACATTTTAAAATCTCAGTGACTTAACCCCTGAGTTATATAAAAACCCATATATAGTATCTGTGCCATTATAAGAGTCATGAAAGAGCTTGCTTCCTTTTTCTGTTCTCTAACATGTGAGGATATAAGTCTACCGTCTGCAACCTGGAAAAGGATCCTCACTGGAACTCAACCATTCTGGCACCCTGATTTTAAACTTCTAGGCTCTAAAACTATAAAAAATATATTTCTATTGCTTATGAGCCACCCAGTGTACGGCATTCTGTTTTAGTGGCCAGACATTGACTTAAAACAGCAAGCCAGACATTGACTTAAAAAGGAATTAAAACATCACTGGAAATGATAAACTAGAAGTAGAAAATTGTTTACAAGAACATTTATTGGAATTTGATGAGTAATTTTTTATATGGATATGTGAAAAAAGTGTTATCTCTAGGAGTTCCAAATTGGTTCCCAAGAATCATGTTTTGTTTAACTCTAGAGCTTTTTTCTTTTCTTTTTTTTTCATTTTATTTATTTATTTGGGAGAGAGAGTGAGAGAGAGCATGAGTAGGGGGAGGGGCAGAGGAGAAGCAGACTCCTTGCTGGGCAGGGAGCCTGACGCAGGGCTTGATCCCAGGACCCTGGATCATGACCTGAGCTAAAGTCAGACACTTAACCAACTGAGTCACCCAGACCCCCTTAGGGCTTTTCTTTTTATGAGTGAGTTATGCTAAATTACTTGTGCCCATTCTCCAACTCTTTTCACATAGAGAACTCAGTATAATTATCTAAAAATAAAAGGTTTACAAGTGTTTTTAAAAAATATTATTTCAGATTCTTCCTGTGATGTGTAAAGCTGGAAAGAGTATGAATACCATTCTAACAATAAGAAAAAGCTAAATCAATTACAAAATCACAAGTTTTCTTGAATCCATCAGAGAATGGAGGTTATTGCACAAACAAGTAGCTTGGTATCTAAGAAAATAAGGCTTCATTTCCCATGGGATGTGAGCACTGACCTACAGTGGCAGAGGAGGAAGAGACATGGATACCATACAAGTATGTAATAAGTTATAAGAACTCGTCTACCTTTTTTAAAGATTTTATGTACTTATTTGAGAGAGAGAGAGAGAGATCACTAGCAGGGAGCAGAGGGAGAAGCCTGACGTGGGGCTCAATCTCAGGACTATGGGATCCTGACCTGAGCTGAAGGCAGACACCCAACTGACTGAGCCACCCAGGCGCCCCTCGTCTACATTTTTTAACAAGTGGCTAAAAGCTGAGAATATGCTAGCTGTGCGTATAGAGACCTTGGGAGCTGCAGACACAGTGGAGTTTGTACTCCTTCACATGGCTATCCACCATGCATTCATTGGAATGTTTGGAGACAGGGGTATGGAGAAGTAGCTCATCTCTTCGTGACTTGTACTACAGTGGAACATACACAGAGGCTGGATTTAGCCCAAAATATGGATGAATTTCAAGGAAAGATGGGATGTGCACATTAACCTACAGAGGCAGAGAAGAGGAGGAAGAGAGGTAGAAACCATGCAAGTAGACAATAAGTTGTAAGAATTCATCTAAATTTTATAACAAATGAACATAGGTGTACAAATACCTGTTTGAGTCATTGCTTTTACTTCTGGATATATGTAAGAGTGGATTTGCTGTCTATATGGTATTCACACATTTAACCTTTTGAGAAACCTGTTCCACTTAACATTCCCTAAGTAATATATAAGGGTTGTGATTTTTTCATATCCTTGACAACACTTGTTAGTTTCCATTTTTTTCTTTTTAATTATAGCGATCCTAGTATGTGTAAAGTGATTATTTCCTGGTTTTGATTTGCATTTCCCTAATGACCAATGATATGAAACATCTTTTCATGTGCTTATTGGTTATTCATAAACCTTCTTTAGAGAAATGTCTATTTGAATCATTTGCCTTTTTTTGAAACTGAGTGTTTCACTTTCATTAACCATAGAGTAAGAATTGCCTGAGAAATCTCTATATCTTATTTCTTTTTCTTTATTTTCTAATTCTCCCTTTCTTTACAGTGTCACTTGTCTTAGTCACCTCATTTTTGTTTATACAGTAGGTAATGGTGCATTTTAACAGCTCCCTGAAAAATGTGTGCATGCATGCATACATAAGTTTATTACAAATTCTACTATCTGACATATATGAAGTGTAGTGCACATATACAAACATCGACAATTCTCTTTATTCTAAATTCTTAGAGACAATCAGTTCTCAAGAAGGCTTTTAAAATGTTTTGCCAAACATTTGTGTCCACAGATGTAACTGACTGATGAGAGTAGTTTTGACATGAAATTTGATTGATATTTTTATTTAAATTAATGATTAGGACAAAGCAATTATTACTTATATTAGAAATTCAGAAGTTTGTCAATGATGTGTGTGCCTTATTTGCTGAAATAGATGATAGTTTTACAATAGTAGAACATTACTCCAAATTTATGTCTTAATGATAATAAAATAGCTACAGACATGACATACACAACATTTTCAATCACTTTTGTGCATCTAACAAATCAACAAAACAATGAATTGAACCCTGATTTGTAGCTCTTGTCCATGTTCTTGGTGCAAACACTCTTGTGTGAGCCTTTTTCAAGCTACCAACTTAACACCACTGGGAGTTAAGAAAGAAATGCAAAGTAGCAGATACTTAGTATTTTCACTACACAGCTAGAATTGACATAACCTCAAGACAAGGGACAATAGTAGAATGTATTAGGAGAATTAGAAAGTAATGAGTTTCAAGTTTTTATTATCTTTGTTTTTAACATAATTTAATCAGTATAAAATAGATTTAATCATGGCTGTGTTTAACAACTGGATCTAGACAGCTGGTATGATTTGGCGTCTTCACAGTATTATTTGTATACCAATACCTAATATCACTGCCTGATCTTTCTTTATTACCCAACAAGTGATTGTGTGACATAGAATGAAAATACATCTGGTTTCACAAATCTCCTTTTATTAGCATGCTTGTCTGTTTATATTTTTTCAAACATAAGATTTCCCTAAGATGATATGAGCATGTGTGGTCTTTCTTACTTCCATGGTTCTTGGTCAGTAAAAAAGTACATTGGGAATTTCGGTAATTCTTCCGGAACCATTTCTTTTGAAGACAAAATATCAATTTATTTAACGGATTGTTGTGGATTTATTGTAGTAGTTAACTATCTGTGTGTTAAGAAAGGAAAACGTAATCTTAGAAAAGAAACATGTAAGTGTACCAGGACCCCACACAAGGCTTCTCAATATTACTCAGTGAATATTCTTGAAAAAAATGAGTTAAATATTTTAACACTTAATCCTGAATATTTGTTCTGAATTTCCAGTATAAAAAAGGAAACACCTAATTTCAACTGTCAGTAAGAACTTTAGGTTTGAAATAAAGAAAATAAATGACACAAAAAAACAAAAACAAAACAAAACAAAAAAACCATGAGGCATCTGGTAAATTAAATTTTAAAAAAATCTTTATATAGTGTATGCCATTCTCAATCAAATCTCATTCTAATTCACTCCTTTTCACAGTTAAAAAAAATCTTTAGGTACTTTCCGCATCACCTTTTTTGTTATGCTATTTTATTCCCAGGAAATTTGTGTATATAAAAAACATAGATTTATTTTTCTCATAAGAATCACCATAATAACAGAGATGGTATACTATATTTTATAATAATGTGTCATCCCAATGCTGCAGGGAGTCCTTGAAGACATGCTGCCCATATGCCCAATGAATTTACCCTGTGCAAATTCTCCTAAATGACTGACTGACTGACTAAATAAATTCTCTCAAGACACATCCCATCATAATGCTTGATCAGCTATGGTTCATTTATTGTTATATAATTGCAAAGGATGTTTATCCTTTCTTGCCCTTTTATGCTGCACAAGCTGTAATATTCTGGGTCACAGATAGAATGAAATTGTGACTAAGCTCTTTTGTGAGTATTCTATAATTTGGTGCTTTGCAAAAACCCAAGCAGATACATGATGTGTCTCCTATTTTGTAAATCTTAATGCTGAAATATAAGTAGAGTACAATAAAATTATAAAAAGTGATTTAAATTTGTCAAAATGCCGTAAGTGATCTCTTCTTCATATTACTAAAAATTGCAATGAGTTAAAGAGATAAAAGTACTTTAGAAACTTCTGATATATTACCCTTGTTTCAGAACTGGACAAGTTGAGGATTTAGAGAATATGAACAGATTGTATGAAGTTACATAGATTAAAAACATATTACAACTGAATGCCAGGTCTTCAGATGAAAAAAAACTTGAGATGCTTCATCTGACAAAAAAAAAAAGCCTTTCTTGTAAAATTCAGACTGAAAAACGTATTTCTGCTTGCTTACAATTTTAGAGACAAAGACTTTGTAAATCATGATTCTTAAAACTGTCAGTTGTTTTCCATATTTATTGATACAGTTGTGTTTATTGATACAAAGATAATTCAGTTTTTATTTCGGGAGATTGCTATCAGCCATGTAGATATAGTAAGTATCTTGGAAGCAAGCAAAGTTTAGTCCCTGTTCAAATTCAGGACAGCTAACTCTCCTACCATATTTGGTGCCTTATTATAAGGTGGGAAGAGATGTGAATCTGAGGCTGTAGAGTTTAGGAGAGTCTTTGGTTATATTCATCAATAGACAAAGTCTAAGTATAGGTTCATCAAAGAGAGCAAATAAGATGATTTTCTTTTTCTCTAATCAATGTTAAACTTATGCTGTATAAAATCTTCTTCCTTAAAATTCCAGTAAATTTTATAACTTTCAGTTTACATGTTTTAAATTAAAAGCCCATCTTTTATCATCGCATTACATATTTTCTTCTCATTCTTCATACAATAGAAAGATATTATCTCCAGGGACTTGAAGTGAGAAAGGTGTCTGACTTCCATTTTTACTCTTTCTCTTGCTTACTCTGGCCCTTTGATGTGGAGATAAATGGTATATTTTGAATCAGAAATGACTCCTCTTTTCTTTTTCAAGCTTTTACTATTCTCCTGAGAATCTTGGAAAAGAAAAAAAAAAGCAAAAAACAGGGCAAACATTGATTTCATAAACTTTCCATGGCTGTAGACATTCTTGGTTGGTTATTCCTGATATTCTGACTTAGCTTGGCCATCTGTTCACTCTGGATATCAGACAACTATAGGTATTGGTTCTCAGGTGGGGTTCATGTATTTGTTATTAAGGAACCTGTAGGGCTTTCAAGTAGCATAATTAGTTAATGTTGGCTATCTGTCATCAATAACATTTTCCTCTACCTCAGATTCTGCCACAAGAAGTTTTTTCCTAGAATCTCTTTCTGATGGTATCCCCTCTCCCTGGGGGTCCCACTCTTGAATTACCAATACTGCTGGAGATCAGGCACTTTGCAATGGGGAAGACATATCTTTGGCATGCCAGTTGGTAAGATTGTAGGACACTTTACTGTCAAGAAAAACCCCACCACCACCATCCACCATGACAATTTTCCAATTTTCTTCCCCTTTATTCATGTAGCCCTGGGTCATGTGATGCGACTCATTAAGTCCACTGCACTGCTTAATCAAAATTTGATAGGTGGTTGAAATATTATTCTCTTTTTTTCATATATAGCAAGTGATTATCCTGAAGGCCTTACTGGAGTGGAGGGGAATTCTCCACCACAAACACTTTGATGAATCTCTTCTTTCCTTTTATCTACTGTTTTGTGTAGCAAATCAATTTCAATAACTCCTTATGAATTGATACATATACATTATATATTTATACTTCTTTGTCATTTACATTGCTAGCATATTTTTTAGTTTTTATTTTATGGTATTATATGCCAAACAGAAATAGTAAATGTCATTAAAATTATTAATGTTAGCTTTTGGTTTTTAATATAGGAGTCATTGACCTCTCAATTATTAGACTAAGCAACATTTACTGATGTGTTCTTTTGTAGAAATTAATTTATTTATTGGTTCATATATTTTGATACATTAATATCTATAACTAATTTATATTCTTTATCAATGCTAAAAATTATGATTCTACATTTTTTAACTCCTGCTGGATCCTTATATCCACTTGTAATTATTATCACAAGTATTTAGTTAAACCATCATTTTCACTACATAAAATTTTAATAACTAATTTTAATAACTGAGATCATTTTTGCTACTCTCAACTCAAACACAAGGATAATATTTCTGAATAATTTGTAGTATTATTTTATGCTATTATTGATATATTAGATATCCAAAAAAAGTCACCTTTAATGTCATTCTTTTAAGACATTTATTTATTTTAGAAAGAGAGAGAGAGAGGATGTGAGTGGGGGGAAGGACAGAGGGAGAGAATCTTCAAGCAGACAAGGTCGGGGGCTTGATCCCATGACTCATGAGATCATGACCTGAGCTGAAACCAGAAGTCAGAAGCTCAACTGGCTGAACCACCCAGGCACTCCTAAAATCATTTTTTAAATTTATTTGTTATATTATTTTGTATTGAAAGATAGTATTTTCATTTGATACAGTTTCTGGAAGGCATAGTTTTCAGCACTGTACGCTCAATTTTTCAGTTTATCTATTGATTTTTTTAATACTTATTTAGGCTTTAAATGCCTTTTAATGAAAATTGTTTTCTTGACTATATGATGTACTGACTATGCTCAAAAATTAAAATTGTATAAAAAGGTATGTTACCAAATTATCCTCATCAAAGCATCCACACATCTGGCATTGCCTTTATTTTTTGTTTGTTTCTTCAGAGTAATAGATATGAATATATTATCACTTCCCAAACTTTGTGATTTAGTTCCTGCATCTTAAACTTTTCACTTAACAGACATATTAATGAAATCATCCCAAACTGGTAGACTCTACTACATGACAATTTCTCAGTATTTTCTGTAGCTGCACATACATTTTGTGGGTATACAATTTTTTTTTTTAATGAGCCGCCTGTAGATGGACTTTTATATTGTTTCCAGTATTTTGCTATCATAAACAATGCTCCAAATTACAAACTTTCTACATCCTTTAGTTTAAAAGTGTACTATTTATGCAGAATTTAGTTCCAGAAGTGGTATTGCTGGGTCAAAGGTTAAACTTCCAAATTATTCCCCCCCAATATTTTTTCCATTTTGCAATCCCATCACAAGTATATGCTAACATCTATTTCACTACGGAATGTTGTCAGTACTTTGAATATTTACTAGTTGGAAAAGTTAGGAATGATGCCAATATGCCTTTAATTAGCATTTATCTTTTCCTTGGTGGGATTGAACGTATTTTCACATGCTTAAGAATCATTTGTTTTTCTGTGAACTCTCAGTTCATCTCTTTTGCTAACTATTATTATTTTTTTGGTGTTATCACATTTCAACTCATTTTCTGAGTTCTACATCTTCAAGGATTTTTTGTTTTGTTTTGTTTTGTTTTTCAAAAGTGTTTTAAAAAATACTTGTCTACATTTATCTTTAGGTTATTATAAGACATCTTATAAGTGTTAGTGCTACTTTCAAAGAAGTCTTCTCTTACATTACATTTTTAACTGTTATTTTGTATTTAAATGGATTCCATTGTTTTATATATTGATTTCATTTCTCAGTATTTTTAAAAATTCTTTCATTGATTTCACCAATTTTGATTTGATTATTTTTGTTTCCCAGGCATACAATTACATCACCTACCATCTGTAAATAGTGATATTAATTAATTATTTTAGCTATAATTCCCTCCAGAAGAATATTGATTGTTAACTTTTCTTACTATGGTGGGACTACTTCCATTATGTCCCTATTAGGTTAGATAATGGTATTGGATCAACACAGATTTGTATACTTTGTTCTGTTAACAAGTAACTATTAATTTTATTTTATTGAGTCACTTTATCAAAATTGTGTGCTGAAATTTTGAAATTCTTTCTAGCATCAAATTATTTGTTCGTATAATTCTTTCTCTTAAATCTGTCAATCAGAAGGCTCATTTAAATTAATAGATGTCATAATAATGAACCAGAATTACGTTCTTGGAGTTCTAGGGTTGAGTAACTCTACCTATAGTATGCTGTTAATGTATTGCTGGATCGTGAATTTTTTTTAATGATTTTTAAATCAATATTGAGTGAGCTTATTATTTTCTTTTTTTAATTCTATATATCCCAGGAGTGGGTATTCATATAACCTTACTCATGAAAAATTTGGAAATTTTTCTTCTGGTTTAAATATATGGAACATTTTATTTTTTAAATATTTTATTTATTTATTTGACAGAGAGAGAGCACAAGTAGGCAGAGAGGCCGGCAGAGGGAGAAGGGGAAGCAGACTCTCCACTGAGCAGGGAGCCTGATGCGGGGCTCGATCCCAGGACTCCGGGATCATGACCTGAGCCGAAGGCAGCTGCTTAACCAACTGAGCCACCCAGGTGCCCCTTAAATATATGGAACATTTTAATAGTATGAAGTTTTCTGCCCTTTGAAATGTAAATTCTATCCTTCACGGACTCATGTCTTTGGAGAAGAATAACTCTTTTTCAGTTCTCTTCATTTCCCCACCCCTGATCCGTTTGTCAGTTTGTCTGGATTATCTCTTTCTGGATCAGTTTTGATAAATTAAATATTTCTATTACATTTTTATTTCATGTGTGTTTTATTTACATAAATAGAGTTGAGAAAAGTAGTGTAAAAAGGTACAAAACTGTTCAGAGTCATTTTATAAACTGTATGTATTATTTCTTTGTGGTTAATAATATCAATCATATCTATTTGTGATTTCTCCTTGTTTCCTTATCAGCTTAGATAAAACTTTATAAACTTTATTGAACATTATAAGGAACTATCATATATTGACTTATTTGGGTTAGTTAAAATGCTTTATTTTTTTCTATTACATTAATGTCTTGATTTTATTTTTATTAATTTATCTTATTTATTCACTTTATGGCATTGATCTCTAGTATTCCCATGTGCTTAATACTTTCATTTTTTAGTGATATTGAAAATTCAGATTATGGTTTATTTTTACTTCGTGTTCAACTTTAGCTCTGTTATATTGGTATTTTCATTAATATTGTTTAATGTTTTATTCTTTTTAAGGAAGAATATACTTTTTTACAATTTTGATATTAATTTCCTGGTTTGTTTATCCACTTATTTATTCAAGGATATTTTGTCTCCAATTTTTTATAGTTATGAATAAAACTGATATAAACATTCATGTGATTATATATTGAACTTTATAAACTGGACATTATCTTTTATTTTCACCAAAAATATCTCATTCATTTGATGACTTTTAGAATATAATATGTCTCAGAATATCTCATTAACATTAAATATATTTTCTGGTTTTTCCATTGATTTTGCCTCAATAGTATCTATTAAACTTGTTGAACCTAGTTCCCCTTCTTCAATTTACACATTTGAAATAATCAAATTTTGGTCATTTTAACACAACTGATGGGAGATTGTGACCATTAGTAATCACGGCTGTGTTGCTTGGCTGGCAAAGTTCAAAAATAAAAGAGCTCATTAAGGGGTTTAATATCAGTTAGTGGACTCCCTCATACCAATGAAGAGCTAGCAGTAGAAAAGCAAGAATCCTTTCAACACAGTGGGTAGATCTCTCCAGGTTCTCACCCTAGGATCTGACTGAAAGATGGCAGTCTGCTCTCAGAATTATGGTGTGTCCTTCCAGCACCATAAACAAGACTTCATGGAAGTCACCTAGCAGCCCAAATAACTGCAGAGCCTTCTTGGATTCCAAGAACATTAGAGGTGTATGAGATCTACAAGCTTCTGGATAAAATTACATAATCCCACCTCACCATCATGCTTGAACACAAACAGCTTCTAATGCATGCACACATGCACACAGAGTTCACTTACAAATTAATTAAACTGGCAAGAAACAGAGAGGAAAAATAAACTTAAATATACCTTCAGGCAAACACAGATTTGTAAGGAATTTAGTATGTTTTCATGTGTAATGAAAGGTTAATAGATTAATATTTCTTAACATTTGCTTGTTTTCACAAAATAATTTATTGCTTAGTGTCTATGCTATGCTACTGTTTAAGGTCCATGTTTTATTATGAAACTGGTTATTTTCTTTCTTTTAAAGATGTATTTATTTATTTGAGAAAGAGAGAGAGAGTGGGTGGAGGGGCAGAGGGAGAGACAGAATCCTAAAGCAGACTCCCCGCTGAGTATGGAGCCCAAGGAGGGCCTCAATCCCAGGACCCTGAGACCATGACCTGAGCCCAAATCAAGAGTCAGACACTTAACCGACTGAGCCACCCAGGCGCCCCAGAAACTTGGTTATATTCTATCTTTAAATGATTACTATTCTCTGACATTATTTTTTAAATTATTTTATCTTTAAATATTTATTTTAACATTCAATTAATATCCATTTGATTATTTAACATATTATTTTATGTGAGGAACTGTTATAAGTTGTTACCGGCAGAGTTTCCATATCATTACAATTCTAAGTGAATTCCTTTTTCTAGATAATATTTAGAGTATTTCTACCATGTTTAAAACATATGACATTGTAATTTTGATTTAAAAATGTGATATCTGTATGTAAAGTTATCTTAGGAAAAATTTTAATAATCACAGTGTCCTAAATCATTTTTTCCTTGTGTTTTTATTATCATGAATGCTCCAATTATAATGTGTTCTTTTCAGGAACTCCAATTACTAGTGGACTATATCATATTTCTCTACTCTCCAAGTGAGCCCATATGCTTTCTTTTATTTCTTTTTATTTATTTATTTATTTTTTTGCATTCTAGAAGTGTAATTTCAATTTACAATTTTTCATTGCAGCAATTTTACCATTTACTGTCTGTAGTTTAAATTTTTCATTTCTGCTATTTAATTTAGAATTTTTAATGATTATTTGTATCATTCTTTTTTCTTTTGCATTTTTTTTTACCTTTTCATTTACATGTTATATTATGTTCTTAAATTTTATGGACTCTGCAATACTATTAGTTTCATTAGGGTATCCTATATTTTGTTCCAATTTGTCCTTCTGTATGATAAATCTTTCCTATGCTTCATGTTGGAATTGTGCTCAACATTGTCTACATATATAAAAATAACAACAAAATAACATTTTCTTTAGGGACAAATAATGTGCTTTAAGCTTTGATTTCATTGAAATCAGTAGCCAAAATGATTTCAAGCCAGATTTTAGCCAAAAATAAAATAATTCTAAAAATGTGTTCTAAGATTTATTTACTTATCTCCACCTACTTCTAAGAACTTGATAATACACCCCCACATTCCAAAGTCATAAGAATCTACATAGTGGTTTATTGGTTGGATTCATCTGTTTAATTTTCTTCCTTGTTAGTTGTATCTTCACACACACACACACACATAGACACAAAGGATTTGCCTTCATCCATCTAAATCCAATGTCTGTCCATCAATAATAGCATGTTAGACTCAAATCTACAAATGTAAGCAAAACATTTTGGAACACTAAAATGCAGTTTCATAGTTAATTGGGGTTTGTTTGGAGACAGTAGCTAGATTCTTGTGCAAGGAGACAATCAATCAAGTTGATTAAATCATCCCTATATTGATAACATCCTATTCCATTGTGTGTTGGATCAGTCTCCCATTAAGAGCATCTCCATCTGTGCAGTTTTTCATTAATTCCCTCAGGTAATGATTGCAAAGAAGTGTAGCCAGGTATCTTATTTCCCTTTCCTGCTACTCCTAAAATTCTGAAAAGTGAAACTAGCACCAGTTATAATACCTTTTAAATATTGGGAAATAATATATTTTAAATGTAAATATTTTTAAATAAAAAATAAGTAAATGGATAGACATGTAAATTCCAAAGTCCCAGGGATTGTTTTTGTGAAAACACATGAACAAGTCTCAAACATATTTTTCTTTTCCTAAATGGGCATGTGCAAATGCAGTGTGTGCTCTCTCCTCTCTTCATTTTCCTCTGTTTTCCAGAGTTTTACTGTTTTGCAGAATTTTTTAAATGGCCAGATTATACTGTTTGTAGAATTGCAGTCTATTTTTTTCTTCTTTGTTTTAATTTTTTTTTTTTTTGAGAGAGAGAGAGTGTGTGCAAGCAGGGCATGGGTGCAGAGGGAGAAGGAAAGAGAGAATCTTAAGCAGGCTCCATGCTAAGATCAAGACCCTGAGATCATGACCTGAGCCAGATCTAGAGTCGGATGCTTAACTGACTGAGCCACCCAGATGCCCCTCTTCTGTTAATGCTGCTATGATTCCCAAATTTATCAGACTTTAAATTCTTTAATTTCACATCTTCTTAAAATCCAATGGTCCCTGACCTCACAAATGCCTGCTGACAGTCTACTCTACCTGAGCCACACATTTCTTCATTTCTCAATGCGATCACACCCTTCTCATTTTCTTCACAGTGGCCATGTTGCCTCTATTTTCTCCATTCACTTTTATTACTTAGAGTCAGTTCCTACTTTCTCTGGGTCTGGTACAGAGGTCTCTTACCACTGAATGATTCTCTAATGTCTCATATGTTAAAACAGTTTCAGTAAGGGACAAGTATGTGTTGCACATACGCATGTGATATGTGTGGACCCCTCCTCCCTACTACAACCACTTTACCTGCTTCAAGACAGTGAACAGATGCTGAGTCTCCATGCTAGAATGTTTTGTCATTGGTTGTCTTGGTGACTTTCAAAAAGCTCAATTTCTATGAAGTTCCATTCATGTTCATCACCTTTAGTTATTCTTTTAGTAGTCTTCTGCTTTGTTTTGTTTTGTTTTGTTTTCCCCAGTCTCTCTACTAAGTATTAAATACAGAATAGATAACAGAAGTCTGTGCTTTAAAGTTTACATTCAACTTATAAATCAAAAGTATGGACAATATAAGACTGATTTCCAATTGGCCTCTGAAAGCACAGGGAATGAAAATATGGAAACTTTACTTTCTTTACCTGCAAAACTAAAGACTAGTGTAAAGCTAAACATCATTATCATGTTTATTTGCATCTGTCTTCATCCTCCTTCTCCCTCATTTCAGGCATTCTACTCCTGTCTAAAACAAATTCTTCCACTTGAGTTCAGGATTAAAACCCCTCATGAGCTTTTCTCTATGATTATTGACTACCCCATCTTTTTTTTTTTATTCTTATGTTAATCCCCATACATTACATCATTAGTTTTAGATGAAGTGTTCCATGATTCATTGTTTGTGCATAACACCCAGTGCTCCATGCAGAATGTGCCCTCCTCAGTACCCACCACCAGGCTAACCCATCCTCCCACCCCCTTCCCCTCTAGAACCCTCAGTTTGTTTTTTAGAGTCCATCGTCTCTCATGGTTCTTGACTACCCCATCTTAATATTTCCCTCTCAACATTCTTCCCTTATCAAATACTAATAACCATCAAAACAGAATTGTCTAAGCTCCTTATTCTGACTCACTCTCTTTCCCACTTCAGGCAAACATACATACAAAATAGTATGTAACCACTCCCCCTTTCCATCTTCATTATGTAATATTTTATTTATTCCTATAAACATTATAATCTGATTTCTATACCAAGAGCACATAGGATGAAATGCTTATTGCCAACTGACTTACACCTGTTATTGCAGTCTTTTCTCATCATTTGCCACCATAGACCATCCATTGCCTCCTGATTGAAATACTGTGTTCACTTGAAGTTTGTGAATATTCACTCTACTGATTTGTTTATTAACTTTCTAGATGTTTCTTTTTATTGTCAGTTGTGGCCCTTTCTTTAACTCCTTTTATTAATTACTTTTTTCTGCTTTTGCATCTCATCATTTTACAAGCTCTTCCTTCATGACCTTAAATATTGCAGTGACTTCAAAGAAAATTTCCATATAGATTTATCTCTGTATACCAGAAATCTCTTCTGAGTGCTAGAATCTTGAATCATATAATGATACTGCACACATATAATGATCCAAAATAAAATTTATAGTTGTTTTGTACAAGTCCATTAATCTGCTAGGTTTGCATATTTCTGTAAATGACACGGTAACAATCAGTGATCTGCTGCAGCTGGTTAGCATTGGCTCATGTAGCCAATGGTGTGCATGTATTCCCAACTCCACATTTAGTGATACTGTGTTCAGTGGCTTGAAATGGTTCGTGTATTTATACCATGGAAATCAGCAAAGATCCTGAATCAGCTTGTTTCCCTCCTATTCCGAGAAATGGTTGTTAAATATTTATCAGCACATCACCGGTTGCTGTTGTCCAAAACATGAGGCATTGTGGACATTTACTAACTTTTTTTGTTCCCATAATCTATGAATCACAAGCCCCAGTCAGTTACACTTTAGGAAGATTTCTTTAATTTATTCATTTTTTTCAAAGCTCACAGATACAACTCAAGACCATCTTCATCTGTAAACTTAAGTTAGTGTCAAATTATCTGTGTGGAAACCAGCTCTCCCTTTCAATCATCACCACTATATTCAAATCTATACCAGTACTTTTTATAAAATTCAATAACAACAGAATGATTTAGAAGGTGACATAAAAATGACATAAAATAGGGCGCCTGGGTGGCTCAGTTGGTTAAGCAACTGCCTTCGGCTCAGGTCATGATCCTGGAGTCCCGGGATCGAGTCCCGCATCGGGCTCCCTGCTCGGCATGGGGTCTGCTTCTCCCTCTGCCCTCTTCCCTCTCGTGCTCTCTGTCTCTCATTCTCTCTCTCAAATAAATAAATAAAATCTTTAAAAAAAAGACATAAAATATAAATAAAACAAATTATTTAATTCCATACACATAAAATTATATTTCAGTAAATATAATTAGAACAAATATAATATGGGTAAAATTACAAAAATGGTACATTAGTCCCTGATCACTGCAATTGTGTGCATAAGATAGTTAGAATGCTACATTTCTGTTATACTCACATTGTTTGTTTTCTGTTATTGAAGTGAACAAAATATTATGAAAGAATGATTACTTATATTAATCCTATATATGTCCTCTTATATAACTGCTTTGTGTACAAATATTTAAATGTTTCTAATGTGACAAATGAGCTTGCTTCATGTTTATTAACCTACCTAACGTATGTTGGATTCATGTCAGCACTATCTGCAAGGGATACAATACAACTAAATTGTCTCTGTCTTTTGTTTTAATAATAATCATAATAAAGTTTCAGAGAGGTATAAAAGATAACATGTGAACTAAATATTTAAATTAGTTTGAGCAATCTCAAGAAAGTCATTCCAAACCTTCCTCGTCAAAACAAAAGAGGTACTGCTATATTCTCAAAATGTTAAAATATGTATTATCAGTCTATCTGTAACCAGTTCCAATAAGGTACCCTATATAATTATTACTAAGCTTAAATAATAATGTTACAAAAATCTATATGTAGAGTATCCTATTCATTTATCTTCTTTTATTGAAAAATAAAACATAAAACATTTTATTAAAGTTGTAACGTGTTTGGTTATAACTGATTACAGAAATGCTATATAAAGGTCATCACAAACTCATGGATAATTACTGGTGACTTACTGAACATGTCATAAGATTTGCAGAATCTTAGTGTCTCCAACCTCATACTTTTTTGCCCTTTAAATTTATCTGACATCAATAAACATGTTGCACTTCCTCCTTGCAGCTGTTAAAATACTGAAAATATTGAATAAGCAAGTATGACTGTCCATTTTTTAAGTTGAGACCAAATTGATATCTTACAGAAATACAGAGTTCATTCGCATTCTCAAGAGACATTTTCTCTTTAATAATAATAATATCTCAATATGCAGTAGTGTTTATACAAGCTTCTGTAATAAGAATAACATTTAAATGTAATGCATTAGATTTTGTGAGTTTCGTATTTTTATATTATTAAGTAAATCATTCAATTACTGACTTTTTATATCAGAATATCTTGAATTAATATATATTTTATATCAGAATATATATTATTAAGTAAATCATTCAATTACTGACTTTTTATATCAGAATATCTTCTTATGTTTGGGGAACAATCAGAACATATTTCCATACAAAACTTAAACTTTAGTCCAGATATTTGACATGAAATGCTTCATGTTGTATTCACATCAGAACGAGTTGAATTTGTGAGTCTTGAAATTGAAGGCAGCATTTCTTCAAATTATACATATACAACAATTTACCATGTTAATAATAAGCAAATTAATTAAATTTCAAATAAAAATACTTTGCCACCTTCCTTTTTTTCTGAATTACTCCGTATTGTAGCCAGTTTTTGAAGATGTGAAGTGAATTGGGTTTTCGAAGGTGTTTTTTTTGCACCTTTGTTGCAGAATCACCCAGCATTTTATTTATTTATTTATTTATTTTTAATTATTATGTTATGTTAATCACCATACATTACATCACTAGTTTTTGATGTAGTGTTCCATGATTCATTGTTTGCGTATAACACCCAGTGCTCCATGCAGAATGTGCCCTCTTCAATACCCACCACCAGACTAACCCATCCCCCCACCCCCTCCCCTCTAGAACCCTCAGTTTGTTTCTCAGAGTCCATCATCTCTCATGGTTCATCCCCCCCTCCGATTTCTCCCCCTTCATTCTTCTCCTCCTGCTATCTTCTTCTTCTTGTTTTTTTTTTTTTTAACATATAATGTATTATTTGTTTCAGAGGTACAGGTCTGTGATTCAACAGTCTTGCACAATTCACAGCACTCAGCATAGCACATACCCTCCCCAATGTCTATCACTCCGCCGCCCCATCCCTCCCCGCCAACCCAGCATTTTTAAACAAATACATTTAGTATAGTCTTCCTGTGATATTTCAGCAATTGGATATGTTTTTGTATATTTCTCTAAGCACCTATGAATCTATCTATCTATCTATCTATCTATCTATCTATCTATCTATCTAATCATCTGTCTGTTTAATCATCACCTAGTGTATCCTAGTGTCTGAGAATATTATTTTATAAGCCCACAAAACACTCATGTTTACTTGTGAAATCCCGAACATCTGCTTCTGTCAGTGTCTTAGTCCAATACTCTTTATTTCATAGGATTCTTGGATTTGATTTTTTTTCTGGGTTTTGTTAAATAAATGTTGCTTACATTTTAATGGCCTTACTGTTTCATTAGTCTTTATGTATTTATAAATGTTGAACTGTGCCTTTAGGACTTTACCACCAATCACAACTATCAAATCAAACAATGTATACACAATTATTCTGAGTGAAACTAGAAAGGAACTCGTAAGTCATCATTTCTTCAAAATCAATGTTATCACCCTTTACTTGCTTACTACTGTGGAATTGTGAAAAGGTGAATTATTTTCTTAAAAAAAATGCAGTGAAGCTGGATTTATTGCCAGAAGATTAGAGTAAAACATAAAATAAATTTTATATCCTTAAGTTAGCAAACAAAATAAATTTAAATATAAAAGCAGACTTAAATGAAAATAAAATAATTGTGAAAGTAACAATTCATATGAATAAATACATTCTCAGATTTTTATTCACCTTAGGGTTAAATATGACAAACCCAAATACCTTAAATAATAAACCTAAAATCCCACACATTTTTGCGAGGTTTTAGTGTAAATGTCTAATATGCACCTTGTTCCAATAATTATAAACATTCCTTTTTTTAAAATTACAAATGGTTATATTAAGTATATGTAGTGATCATTTTTTCTTATCCTCTTCCATTCCCCTATTGTGTAACATAAGTATTGTCTTTACTGGTTAATGTTGAATCTCAAGATTTTAAGTTTAAGAATATCAAAGGGGCATAGGACTTAACCAGAGGAAAAAGCAAAACCAAAGATAGTTACAGAGATCTGGGAGGAAACTGTTGAAGCATCTTTCAAATCATGCATGTTTTTGATTATATGAAGAAAAGTTGAATTACATTGGATATAATCATGATTTTCTTTATGTCTTTACTTAAAAGTTAAACATGTTTAAAAGTGGTATATGTGGAGGACCCTTTGACAAAATTTGGACTGTGGTAGGTTTGTAGTGTGTCAACATAGCTAAGCTGGAACTATATTTTTCCAATATTCCCTTTGCTCTCTATTTCCAAATATATGCAGTTACAAGGGATGCTTTTGTAGAAGTGAAATAGCCATATTCCTTTTATTTTATTTTATTTTTTATTTTTATTTTTTTAAAGATTTTATTTATTTGACAGAGAGAGACACAGCGAGAGAGGGAACACAAGCAGGGGCAGTGGGAGAGGGAGAAGCAGGCTTCCGCGGAGCAGGGAGCCCAATGGGGGGCTCATGACCTGAGCCAAAGGCAGATGCTTAACGACTGAGCCACCCAGGTGCCCCTTATTTTATTTTTTTTAAAGATTTTATTTATTTGACAGAGAGAGCACAAGCAGAGGGAAAGAGAAGGAGAAGCAGGCTCCCTGCTGAGCAAGGAGCCCGATGTGGGACTTGATCCCAGGACCCTGGGATCATGACCTGGAAGGAAGGCAGACACTTAACCAACTGAGCCACCCAGGTGTCCCAGCCATATTCTTTTTACACCTCCAGCTTGGACCAAGGCACAAGATAACTCTTTTAGCTGACAGAGGTTGCCAATTATCTACTGGATGCCTTTTTTTTTTTTTTTTTTTCCTTTCTTGTCTTTTTCTTCTTAGGAGAGCAAGCAGATCTGCGGCAAGTCCAGCTCCTGAGGAATCTTCTCCTTCAGCTTCTTTGACGTCTCAGCCACATTGGGTATCAAACCCATGGTGCAATGTCCAACCTCTCCTGCAGATCATCCCATAAACGAAGTTGAAGATTTCAGAGTGGAAGAAAATTCTGATTCCTGTCTGTCTTCGTGGATCCCACACATGTTCACAGGTTTGTCTGCCATTTCTTTTCCCACATTGCTTTCATCTTTTTTTTTTCCCACCTGCCTGACCTCCTGGTAGTTTTGTTTCTAATTAACCTCTGATACAACTAATAAAAATATATATATATATATGTCCATAAAACACACTATTTGATGTCACAAAGATTTCAATTCAAATGACAATCTAATCATGTATGACTTGTCTGGTAACATTGCTTAAAACGTTTCACACTTCAATTTCCTTTCTTGGAAAATGATCCTAATAATACCTAGCTTAAAGAGTTGTTTTGGCAAAAAAATGAGATAAAATGTGCAAAATCCTTTTGTTATTATGTGAACTGTTCAGGGAACATACAGACAATGTCAAATACAATTTATTGGAAAAAAATGAAAAAGTTGAAGTTAAAAAAAAAGAACCTATCAGCATTTCTCATGAACAGTTTCCTGTATGTATATAGTTCAAATATTTATGCTTCCAAGAACACCTGAATAAGAAATTATACTGTCTTACCTTAAACAAAAATAAATTTCTGAGTATCATTTCAAAAGTGTATTTGATATTAGAAGAACATGAGAAATATAAAGCATCTTTAAGCAAATATTTATGCTTATAAATATAGGAATTATCTCTTTTAAACCCATTAGGTACATTAAAATATAAATATAGGGCGCCTGGGTGGCTCAGTTGGTTAAGTGACTGCCTTCGGCTCAGGTCATGATCCCAGGGTCCTGGGATCGAGTCCCACATCAGGCTCCCGGCTCAGCAGGAAGCCTGCTTCTCCCTCTCCCACTCCCCCTGCTTGTGTTCCTGCTCTCGCTGTCTCTGTCTCTGTCAAATAAATAAATAAAATCTTAAAAATATATATATATTTTTTTTTTTTTTCATTTGGAGGATGAGTAGTGTCGGGAAGACCTAGAAATTTCAAATGAAATCATAAAGCTCTGATAAGGGAACATAGAATGGAAATATGGAAGGTATTTTAAATTTTAACTCTGCTCAGGAATAATGACGAAAATTCGCTAAAATGTGATATATCTATATCTATGTAGAAAATCTTCCTCGTACTTATTACATTTTCAATTTATAGAGCACCTTTACTTTAGTATTTATTTTCAATATTAGCAATATTGTGAAATAGATACTACCATTCTTATGTTGAACTTTTTAGAGACCCTACCATTTATTAGTGTCAAAGCTAGGAATTGTCTGTCCAAATTCATTATGATATAATTGTATTTCAATATCTCTGAGGCTACTATCAATCATATCACTTTGAAAATTATAAAATGCTAAACAATAATTTATTTTCAAGATGTGCAGGTAAAATGAGTAGGGAATCCTCTTTATATCCCACACCACAAAGAGTTGTTTTCAATTTGAAATGTATTCACAGCAATTCCTACACAAAGAAGGGGGAATAAAAAGAACAGACATATTATGGATACTGAAAAGCTATGCTCTGTACAGGTGGGTGTCCCTGATTGACTAGCAGGCTGTTAAATCTTTTACAGATTGAGTTTGTATCCACATTACATAAAGATGTTGCACTAATATGTTTGCCACTCTCCCTATGGTAACAGCATTTCAAAACACAAATGTAACAAGTATTTAGGTGTGTGGAAAATCACTCTCTGCCTTGCATCTCTCGGTGTTCTAGAAATCAGTGTTGTCCTTCTTAAGGCACCTAAGTCTGCAGAAACTCCCACCGCTTACCCATTGTTGTTCACCATTTCACTTTTACTGAACAACAGCAAGAAAAAAAATACTTGAGAAAAAGTGCCAGTCAAATTAATATGCTAAGAAAGATTACTATAAGCCTAGAATTGAGATTTAATATAGTAATAAAATACCAGTGTTCACAGAATCTAAAAAAATTTTAAAGAAGTTTTAAAAATAGTGTGATAGAAATGATGAGCACCGGAAAAAAGAGAGACAGAGAGGGAAATTCAGTGAGTGAGAAGAGGGTGAACTGAGTGAACTAAGGAAGATGTCAGATAGTATAATAATTTAGTATGGATACATGGCTTGAGAACTGCTTTGTGATTTTTTTTTATAAACAGTTTATAAGGGGTAGTTTCCCTGTGGTTTATTTATTTTGAAAGTCAATGTCTCTTTCTCTTTTGTTTTAAAGATAGACATCTTAGCAACTGTTATCAAATTTTATATGCTTCTCTTTCTCCATAAAAGTATGAAGAAATTCTTCCAATTACCCTATCGTGTACACTAAAATAAGGCTGAGGCAGAACTTTTTATCATAATTTTCTGAGATAATTAGACAATCAGACATCAACAGAAATCATATACATTTTTATCTTTATACTGGGTTTTGTAAAAGATCATTGTACTCTCATCTATGGTATAATTTGACATTAGAAAATGCTGCCTTATATGATGCTATAAGAAAGTATAAAATTTTGGCAAACAATAAAAATACTGCAATGTGACTCAAGATATACAGAATATTTTTAATATAACATTTCAGTTAAAGAATAATTTAACTTGTATATGTATCATCTCCCTAATTAAGTTTGTTAATGAACATAGGAAACTTACTTAAATATAAGCAAAGATATGCAAAATGCTTAAGATATTGGTCAGTAAAAAGCCTAAAGGAATATATCTAGTTTTGTTGTTGCTGTTATTGATCAACCTATTTCTTTTCTTTTTTTTTTTTTTAAGATTTTATTTATTTGTTCATAAGAGACAGAGAGAAAGAGAGGAGAGGCAGAGGGAGAAGCAGACTCCCCGCCGAGCAGGGAGCCCGATGTGGGACTTGATCCCAGGACCCTGGGATCATGACCTGAGCCGAAGGCAGACACTCAACCATCTGAGCCACCCAGGCACCCAACCTATTTCTTTTCTTTTCTGGGGAGCAGATAGAAATAATCCATTTGAGAGAGCAACTGAAGAGAAATGAAGCTAAATTGTGTGTGTGTGTGTAAATGTGTGAACATGTGTGCACATGTCTATGTATTTATAATGCCTCACTGTGCAGCAACAGTCTAGAGGAACTTTCTACCCATTTTCACTTTTAAGTCTCAGGACCACCCAGTCAAAGCTCATTCAATATGTCACACACCAGAGGCTGAGAATCAGAGAAGTTACTTTGCCTTTTCAAGATCACACAGCTAACAAGGAAGAGGGGGGGTGGAAATTTGAAACCAAATTTTTATGACACCAATGCTATCTATAATTTCCCCACTAAACTATATTCCATGCTCCATATTATTTATGACAGTCAGTGGTGGGGTGGGGATAATTGGAATAGCCACACCTGAAAATGGTTTTGAAGCAAAATACTTTTCAAGTATTATTGCTTCTCACCATTTCTAGTTTTATTTAAAGATGTTTATCTAGATTGCATAAATGTTGTATTCAATGGAAATTGAAAGCATCAAGATATTGAATATTTACCTAAAACACACTTAAAAAGTAATAAAAATATTGAGGTGGGAGTTCACTTAACATAAGTGCTTGATCCTTAGCTGGTAGCTAGTATGAGTTTAATCAAAATTACTTATGATGGTAAAAATGCAATCAACATTTAATTTTCTCTTCTCCGTAGCTAAAATAGTAGTGTTTTCTTTCATTCTCTGGCTTCCAAAATATGAACAAATTTGAATCTAATCAATAATATACATCCTTCAAATGGCCCTTGTGTCTACTGAGGAAATTAGTCCAATTTTCCCCTTTCCTTTAATGCCAAACATTAATCATGAAGAGAATTCAATTAAAACCAAAATGAGAGGGGCGCCTGGGTGGCTCAGTCGTTAAACGTCTGTCTTGGGCTCAGGTCATGATCCCAGGGTCCTGGGATCGAGCCCCGCATCAGGCTCCCTGCTCAGCAGGAAGCCTGCTTCTCCCTCTCCCACTCCCCCTGCTTGTGTTCCCTTTCTCGCTGTCTCTCTGTCAAATAAATAAATAAAATCTTAAAAAAAAAAAAAAAACCAAAATGAGATACTACTGTGCACATTTTAGAATGCCTAAACTGAAACAATTGACAATACCAATTGTTGGTGAGGGAATTATTTGGCTGGAACTATAATACTTTGCTAGTGAAAAGGTAAAACTGTAAAAACATTTGGAAAACAATCTGGCCTTATCTTACAAATCTAAACATGCACTTATAATTCTACTCCTGGATATTTACCTAAAAGAAACGCAAAAATTCATACATACATACATACCTTCCACAAAAACATGTGTGGATATGTTTCATAATAACCTAAAGGTGGAAGCCACCCAAATACCCATAAGCTGGTGAATGGGTAAATTATGGGCTGTCAGTACCTTTGCATACTATTGAAAAATAAATAGGAAAGAACTACATACTTAAACATGCAACATGACTGAATTTCAAGCATATTAAGCTAAGTGCATTCAAGCCAGACACGAAAGACTACATGCTGAATGATTGCATTTATATTGCATTCACTAAATTGAAAATAAATAAATAGACGTAATAAGAGAAAACGAGCCATGGTGTTCAAGGAACTGGGATGGGGATGAGATTGATTTAAAAACTCAGGCGGTATTTTGGAAGTGATGGAACCATTCTATATCTTGGTGGTCATTGCATGGTTATATACATATGTCAAAACTCATCAAATATTACACTTACAATTGGTGAATTTTATTGTAGGGTAAAATACTTCAATAAATACAAATTCTACATGATTTCTCCTCTAGCAAACAAGCATGTTTGGAAAATAATGTTAATCAAATTCTTTTACTTTTGGGTTTGGGCAATTATTTAGCCTCAGAGTACCTCTGTGTCCTGGTTATAAAAATAGTTATACTAATAACTTCTTCTGACCTAGAAAATAATTAAGTAGATAAACCTAGGTGAATGCAAACATGTCTTAGAACCTACAAGCTTAATGGATCTTAAATGTTTTCATTCCTAAGAATCAAATGTAATGCTGAGTTCTTGACAGCAACTCTTTCAGACTCTGCAAAGCATTGTCTATGAACTAGGTCCGGTGTGAAGAGGACAGCTTTCTTCTGTGAGGCCTGCAGGTAAAGCCTTTGCAGCTAACTACTCTCAGGCCTGAAAAATCACACGAATTCCTCCCTGGGTCCAGTCCCTGATATCTCAGGTGAGTCCAGAGGGTCTACAATGGTCTCAGCTTTGATGCTGGCTGGCTGGTCTCTCTTCAAGTGGGCTCTTGTTGCAGACTGTCTACACTGGCATTTGAAAAGGTATACTGTGGGAAATTTATTAGAATTAGAAATAAGGTGGCTGTGGTCATTGTTATGGTATTAATTACCTCTCACAAGGATTATTAAAATTGCCTCCTATGTGGCCTTTCTTTTTTCACTATGGCCATATCACAGTCAAACCTAATCCGCCAGCCAGATCGCCTTAAAAATTACAACTCAGTTCACATAATCCCTTTCCTTAAATTTTAGAGCAATTTTCCATTTCATTTAGAAGAGTAAGCGAGCTCATTACTCATTACTACTTTCTATAAAGTCATAAAAGAACAAGACCTTGCTTACCTATCTGCTTCCTCCCCTCCTCTCCTTCTTTATTATTACGCAGATAACATTGGCCCATGTTCCTATTTTTCAAAAATGACAATGATTTTCAATGTAATTTCCTCAGAGGGCATTAGATGACTATTGTTACTTGACTGCCCCTTGTAATTTGGATTACTCTGAAACACATTATTCTGCTGTTGTTTTTTTTTCATAAAGTTTCTCAAAATAAATTACTTGTAATTATATATGCCTTTATCACACCAGACTGTAAGCTTTCTGATAGAAGGACACCTGTCTATAATTCATTTGAAGCTAGATGGCAAGTTATATTGTTGCCATCATGGCAAGTCATATTTTTTTCTTTTATAAAGTTACTATATATATATATGGGGGTTAAAACTTTATTTGGTTCTTATTGTTTAAATATATTAAAAAATGTATTTTCTACTCATAGTCAATGCAACTTTTCATCATAAAATCTTTGACCATAATCAATTTTTGCAAAAGCGTTATATAAATCAGAAATTAAATGACTTTTATGAACTGTTATTTAATATTTTCTTACAACGTTGTTTTGTTTATGTTTCTATGAGTGATAAAATTACAGGTATTTTTACTTTCTTTTGAGTATTTTATTAGCTCTTACCTTTCAAATGTAGGTGAATTGTTTTTCATTTACAAGTCTTAAAGTGCAATGAAGAAAAATTCTTGTAATATAATGTTGATCGTTCTGAATCATGATTAAGCTATAGCCCACTTTCCAAGACAATAATGATACAGATTAGCAGTTCGTGAGTGTGAAAGAAAAGCAAACTGAAATAGATTTCCCAAATAAAATCAGATGGAGGCTACACCACAATTAGGTACCAGGATATAATAATGAGAATAAGTTCAGATAACACTTTCCCTCTGAGCTGGTGGCATACAGGTAAAAAAAAAAAAAAAAAAAAAAGCCTCAGTCTCAAATCCTTATCCAGTCTGAAAGGATTATAATGTTAGGCTAGCAGAATCCAAAGCAAACAAGCAAGAGGCTACAGACAGAAAAGAACTTGAGGCAAATATAAAATGAGAAACAAAATAAAAGTCTATCTGACACCTGGGACTAGGGATAAGGAGACTGAGGAAAGAGAGCTAAAAGCTTTTTATCAACACAGCCAACCCTGGAAAAAATCAATGGACCCCAGGGAACTATACATGTGTTTTCTTTTGTGACTATCCTCTCTGATTCCCATACAGGATATTAAAGGGGACTTGTAATGGGGAATCTGGGATTTAAATATCATAGAGTATTTTAAAAAGATATTAATCAGCTATTCTGCATTAACATAATACAACACACACACAAAACATACAAACATACATGTATATACACTGTATTCACGAAATAGGGTAATGTAGAAAAATCATGACAATGACTTTTTTCAAGTTGGGCAATTTAACATAATGACTTTTTAATTATCTAGGAGAGAAAAGAGGATAAGAAGGCTTCATATAAGACAGTATTTTACTATTGCAAATGGTTCTGGAGGTTACCATCTTAATTACTGAATATATTGCTATAGCAATTCAAGTGGTTCCATAAAGTAATTTTATAACACAGCATCCTCAACATCTCTATTCCTTTAATATGATCATAATCTAACCAGACAAATTCAAAATAAAATTTTAAGACTCCATGTCAGTGGTACACTACTAGATAAAATGTAACTGCACACAGACAGACAAAAGACAAATTGTTTCTCATAGTTATTAGCCCTTAGAAGACACCTTCAAAAAATATATGTGAGGTAAAGCATTCTTTAACAATATATTTTTGTGCTTGCTCTTTAAAACATGCTCAAAAAGAATATGGTATGTACATTTTAGGGAACTCTAAGACCTAACACCTATTATTCACAAATCTAAATTTAAGAAGCCTCCATACTGTAATGATGAGGACTCCTACAAATAAATTGGGGCTCCCACTTATAAGTATACAAGATTGAACTCCCCTCCACACCTTAAAGTTAGATGTGGCCATGCTACTGGCCCGGCCATTGGAGAGTGAGGGAAGTAACCCACAGCACAGTTTAGAAGCCTCTGAGTGCCATGGCCTAATCCCCCCACCTGCCCCTTCCATGATACAGTTTGTGCAAGGACCTGTCAAGATAAACATTCTCTGTCTGAATCCCTGGCTTAGGAAAATAAGCAGCCCCTCCAGGTTTGAGGTGGTAATGTAGCATGGGAAAATAAAACATGTCGTGATGCATCACTAAAGGTTGGTAGTGGAGCAGGTTATAACTTCAGCAGAACTAGTTTATCCAGACTCATATACCAAACAAGACCAAATTCTCATGCTGATCCTGTGATTTTGCTATGAGAGACACTGCTATTCAATTACTATCCAAAAAAGGAAGTATTAAGATCAACTAGGAGGCTCTTTTTACAAAATTAGGTTTAAAAAAAATTCTTTGAGGACCTGAAGCGTGAAAGATGAGAGTGGTGGGAAATACAATTTTGCTATATCCAAGAAGACAAGATTTGGTGATTTTTTTTTCAATGTGATCACTGAGAGCAAAATATGATCACTTATATTCTAGCACGGATAACAAAAAGAAAGAAATTAGTGCCATATTTGATATATGAGATTTAGAAGGATGGATTCGATGCACACACACACACACACACAGAGTTGTATTTATACATATTTTGTGTTGCATGTAGTTGCATTAACATACATATAAATATAACATACATTGAAAAGTGGGCATTTATGAAAATAATCATCTTGCCCTTGGTATAGTCACAGACTGAAACCTATTGTATACTGTTCTCTGATTTCCCCCCACTCTTAATATTGAGTAAGTGGAATCACATTGCATATATTCTTCTGTGCTTGTTTCTTTAGCACAACATTCTTTGTCAGCTTCACCTACATTTTTTAAAAAACTTTATTTGAGAGAGAGAGCGAGAGAATGAGAGAGCACAAGCAGGGGAGAGGGGAAAAGGGAGATGGAGAATCAGACTCCCCGCTGAGCCAGGAGCCCTACTTGGGCTCAATCCCAGGACCCTGGTATCATGATCTGAGCCAAAGGCAGACGATTAACTGACTGAGCCCCCTAGGTGCCCCAGCTTCATGTTTTTGTGTATAACTGGAGTTTGTTTATAGACTGTTTTCACATGATACATAATGTGTACTACTCTATTATATGCATATACAGCAAAATTTTATGCATCCTATTTTTGATGATATATTCATTGTCTGAAGGGGACTGTTATTAAAAATGCTGTTAATGAACAATGCTGTACATTTCTCGCACTGCACAGGTGCAAATACTTTTGAGGAATATGTGCATGAGATTTGAATTTTTGGAGCACTGGTTATGGCTATGTTTAATTTAGTTAATTCAAATGGTCTTCAAGAGTGTTTGGAATATACACTCCTACCAGCAATGCTTGAGTCCACATTCTCAAAGGCAACTGGCTGGCTCAGTCAGTGGAACACGCGACTCTTATGTCGGGGTTGTAAGTTTGAGCTCCACATTGGGAGTAGAGATTACTTAGAAAAATAAAAATCTTAAAAAAAAAGAATTCACATTCTCTTCATTTTATCAAGATGGTCTCTCGGTCTCTCTCTCTCTCATATCTCATCTCGAGTAAGATGCAAGAAGTGATTTTGTTATAATTTGAATTTTATTTTCTGGTTTATTAAGCAGTGTGAAAATATTTTCATATATTCATTGGCCAATTTGATATCTTCTTGTTATGTCTGGTATCTTCTTACTGTGTCTGTTGTACTCTCTTACCTGCTGTTACATTGTGATGTCTGGTTTTTTTTAATGGTTTGAAGGAGTTCTTAACATATATTCTGAATTAGACTCCTTATTTGACTACGTATGTTGCAAATACATTCTTCTACTCCATGGTACCTATTTAAAAACAAATTTTTCTTATTATAAAAATGACTTTTTTTAGTGTTCTTATGTCCTATAAAGAAATTTTCCCTAGACCAGAGATTTATATATTATTTTTATTTTAAATTTTAGTATATTTATTGTTTTATATTTTCTATATAATTTATCTTCGTGAATGATGTCAAATAGGAGTTATATTTCATTTTCTTCATCATCAAACTGCTGATCTTTTTACCTGTCACTATAGTTTTGCTTTTCCCAAAATGCTATATATTCCAAATCATACAGATTTTTGGATCGGCTTCTTTCACTTAATAATATGCATTTTAAGTTTCCTCCGTATCTTTTCGTAGCTTGACAGCTCGTTTCTTTTTAGAGCCAAATGATATTCTGTTGCTTGGATGTACTACAGTTTATTTATCCATTTACCGACTGAGGGGCATCTTGGTTGCTTCTAAAGTTTTGGCAATTATGAGTAAAGCTGCTGTAAATATCTGTGTGCAGGCTTTTATGTGGACATAATTTTTCAACTCTTAGGTAAATACAAAGGAACACAATGGCTGGATCAAGTAGTATGTTTAGTTTCATAAGAAACCACAAATTGTCTTCCAAAGTCGCTGTACCATTCTGCATTCCCTTCTGCAATGAATGAGAGTTTCTGTTGCTCCACATCCTCACCAGCATCATGTTACCTGACAAAAATTGACAAGAGTTTTGTCCTTAAAGCAGGTTTCAAAAAAATTCAAAACATTGACATTATGCAGAATATTATCTTTTGACATATATGTTTGAAGCAAATAACAATAACTGATTCTTAATTTATAGAAATAGTTTTGATATAAAAATGCATTTAATTGTCCTAGACTAGTATGGGTCACACAAAATTGTTATTAACATTTTTTTAAAGATTTATTTTTATTTATTTGACAGAGAGAGAGAGCACAAGCAGGGGGAGGGGTAGAGGGAGAGGGAGAAGCAGGGAGCTTAGCAGGGAGCCTGACGCGGGACTCGATCCCAGGACCCTGGCATGATGACCTGAGCCCAAGGCAGACGCTTAACCAACTAAGCCACCCAGGAGCTCCTGTTACTAACATTCTTTTATTGTTGACATTTTAACATTTAGAAAAGTGACTCCATAATAACATTAGAGAAGATAATTTGTATCACACGACCAGAAGATTGGGAAGCTAGGATTTAATTCTGAACCATCTGGTTCCATACTCTACTTTTGCAGCTTGTGTGTTCCTAATATGTCCTTTACCTTCTATCTAGACCTGCCTCAGAAGAGATCACAACGACATCATGTGCTTAATCTGCACTTTGCTTTTAGGTTCCATGTGGCTGCATCCTCAAATGTTGACTTACTGCATCTATTGTCAGGTAGAATCACTTAAAGGACAAGAGAGAGAAGATATTTGATTCTTCTCATATTCAGGATTATCTTGTGCTCCATATAATTCTTTTCAGTCTCTGGTCTTCATCTGTCTGCTCCTAAGAACACTACCTTGTTATAGAGAAATCAACTTTCTAAATCTGCCAGGTTCTAGGTTATTTGCTCAGCAGTCAAATTTAATATCTAACTGCAAGGAAAACGGGCTTTTCCCAGCAATGCCATATTGTTCTCTTTGCTCTTTTATTCAAATAAGTTCTCTTTGTACCATACTTGGAACATGTGCAGACTTCCTTATACTCAAGATTCAAAGTAACCAATGCACTTCAACACTGCAGATTTCTTGCTCAGTTCCTAAAGGCCAAATCCTTTGATTCCAACAGTAAACAATGTTCCAGTTTATTAAATGTTTCACAATGCTTAGTTAGCAAGTGTTGCCATCCTCTGAACCCAGCATATATTAGATACCTTTCTAATCTTCTCACTATCTCTAATTAAAATGAACAAACTAGTACCTATTAGCTGAAGCTCCCCCTTCATGGTACGGAGTCTTATAAAATCAAAGTTTTTGGTAGCAAAGAATCTGCTAACACAAGATAAAAATGTATTTAATAGAAGGCTACTGGATAGATCACAAAGGGAACCAAAAAAAAAAAAAATACAGGGTGCCCAGTTAAAGTGGAAAATCTGTTCAATAACAGCAACAACAACAACAACAAAAGTAGTGACTGTTCCATGCAATATTTGTGGGGTATACTGATTAAAAATAGTGTTTATTGTTCACCTGAAATTCAAATTTAACCATGCATTCTGTATTTTACCTGGTAACCACATTTAGATAAGCAACACAAGCATACGGACACCCCACCATCAACACTACCAATAAAAAAAAAGTCTCATTTTTCTCATGGTTTGCAGTTGCTGCTACATAGAAGATTGCTGCTACCACTGGTCACTGTTTCTGCAGCTTTCAGAAACGGCTCTGTAGTTGAATTTTAAACTGACCTTTTGTTTTTGAGTTCTTTCCTCGAGACTTAAACTCTTACTTAGGAGCTTCATTTGTCTGTGACCTTAACATCAGTATGAGAATAAGGGATTTTTATGTTCATTCAATTCTTTAGTGGAGAAATAGGCCCTATCTCACACCAAGACTTGCAAAATTAGGGAGGGGGGAGGGTTCCCCTCCAAAATAGTATATTTGCATCATGTTGAACAGCCTCAAATGTTTTGTTTTTCTTTTATGTTACTCAATGGAGATTACATTAGTTACAAATAATTTACCAGATTTTTTAAAACTTATCAACAGCAATTTATTTGACAAGAGAAGTTGAGAACCTCCAGGCCATCCCTCAGTCATGGTCAGGAAAGAATTCCAGACAACAGGCTCAGACAGTCGAATTTAATTAGGAAGTTAAGTAAGTTGGGGGTGGAATCGGATAATCAGAAGACTGGCATGGGGCCCCAGGGGGACTGGCCACCGTTGCCATGTAAGGGTGGGAAGGAGAACCACCCTTCCTTTCCCAGGCAAGGTACAGATTATTTGGCAAGGAGACATGATGGGTGGATCCCCACTGTCAAAGAACATGCTCAGGAAGGCCACTGAAGTCTATGCAACATGGGGATGATTCAGGCCACTTGAACCATGGACCTAAGCATTGGGGAAGGTCGAGGGTTCAGGCTGTTGGCAGAAGCTTGTGGTTCACCTGGGATGCTTTAGGTCTGTGCATCTCCTCATGTTCTCAAGGAGGCAGCTTAGGATGTCTGCTGCTTCCTGGGGCATTTTGGCCAATCCCTACAGCCCCCGCTTCCACTGGACACCAGTGTGATCTTATTGGCTAAGGTCAAGGGACTACTGATCCCCTGTGCCACCTGGGGAAGCTCCTCTAGTTGCATGTCCGGCTGAGCAGCTTCCTGGTACAACTGGAATGCTTTTGCCTTCTTGGCTGTCTGGTCAGCCTCCACCCAGCTCTCCTGCTTCTTATTTATTTACTTATTTTAGAGAGGGGGGCGGGGGCAGAGAGAATCTTAAGCAGGCTCCATGCCCAGCACAGAGTCCGAAGCGGGCTCAATACTTGGCTCGATCTTACAAACCTGAGATCATGACCCCAAGCCAGAATCAAGAGTAGGACCCTTAACCAACTCAGGCACCCAGGCGCCCCCGGGGTCTCCTGCTTCTATAGCAAAGGCTTTGGATTTCTCGCATATTCGCACACTCATCTTCCACCTCTGGCTGCATAATCAGCTGGGACTTCTCTGCTTTGGCGAGGGCTCCAGCTTGTAGCGCTAGGCTTCTGGGGGCTTCCTCCAGCTCTTTTTCTGGGGTTATTTCCTGCTTCTGCACTGCCACCTGGTGGGCCTGCTCCACCACCCACTCTTGTACCTGCTACTCCTTGATCTCCTTAGCCTTGGCCACCTGAAGCTGATAGGCGGCTTAGCCTGTGCCGGGCTCGTATTGACCTCAATGTCAAACGTGGCCTTCTTCACTGGTAGTCCCTCTGCACCCTGGCCATCTTCATGCCACTCAGGTACTGAGCCTTTTCCTGCTTGGTTGTGGCCTCCTGGATCCCAGAATCTCTCTTGGCCTCTGATTCCCCCAATCCCAGTAGTTTTTGGACTTGAGCTGTTGGAGCCTTTCCCAAGGAGTGCAGATAGTGTTGATTATTGTGAATGTCCTTCAGGGTGTAACTAACCATACCAGTAGGTCTTAAAGAAATCACAAAAAGTGGTTTTTGTTATTGTAATTAAAAAAAAAAAAAAAGGTGTCTCTTTCTTCTCATTGTTTTGTTCCAGGCAATAAATCCCCCTTTTCACATTACTTTTTCAGTTTTTCTGTTCCTTGCAACTAGAAGCGACTTAATTTAACTAATCTCAAATTTTTGTGTTTATGTCTTTCTTTTTAATTCAGTCAAGGAGGTTTTCTTGTGACAGTTCAACATATTACTGTTTAATCTAGTGAAATGAATACTCTTTATGCCTCAATTGGGGTGCTAAATTATGTTATATTTTGGACACTCCATGTGTTAGAGAAATCACCACATTTTGGTTTTCTTTGTTTCAGTTTAGTGTAGGAGAAAAACCTTCCACAATAACACAATAAACCTTCCCAATAAAAATGATCTGTTTTTCATTCTTTCTTTGTACCTTTATATAAAATAACCACACCTTTCAGAATGAAAAAACCCATATCCCTCCTCTCTCTACACTCATCTTGTATAGAGAAGGCTGTCAGTCTCGACAACGTGTAACAGTAGTGGATTTGAAGGGGCCAAGACAGATCATTAATTGATGATAATTATAATGAACTTTTGTATATAATTAGCACAACTTCATAAAAATCTGGGAGTAATTACTCCAATCTAAAAAAATAGAAGTCAAAAAGCACATGAAGGTAGTCAATGAGAAAGGAAGATTATTCTTTTAAGTTTATCGATTTCATATGCAGAGGCTATGCTATACATCTTAGAAATAGTACTTGAGAGATAATTAATATAAAACATTGTTCTCTTGTTCATAACTGGTTATGATCTTTGGGGTCTAGAAATTTTTCTTTGGAATAATAGGTTAAGTGGGAAGACATTAAACTGATACCTTTTATTCAAAATTTCTGTCTGCTAACTATATTATAAATACATCATTTGTATATGTTTATTGCAGTATCTGCTATTACCAAAACAAACAAAAAACCCATGAGTAGGTACTAAGGGGATGGGATACTACAGAGTAATGTGTACTGGGAGTTTCCTGCACCTACATTTACTAATGGAACAGATATCTATAGTGATTGAAATTATGAAAGTCATTAAGGGCATTTATTTAAACCAGAAAAATCAAAGTGTATTATCATATTACGATTTCTATGGTCCCAATAATATGAATGCCTATTGATCAAATAACTTGGTCATTTAATAATCATTGTTTTGCCTTTTTATTGACACAAAAATATTCACATGTGTTATTCGATAGCAGAAATGACACTAATTTGAATATCCACAAAACAGCCAGAAACAGAATTCAGGCAAACAAAATATAGCTCCCTGTGATAATAATTATGCTACCATAATTTCCAATAGCCCGAGGCCGCTTTTGTATAACATGCAGAAATAATCCATTCTAACAATTTCCAAATTAGCATACAAATCAACTTTTAACAAAAGACCTGCCATCATAATAGATCAGATAATAGCCCACACTGGGACTTTTTTGCCCCACTTTCAGTCAGAACATATGACTAAACTTTTCCTGTTGCAAGGAAGATGCTGTGAATTTAATCAAGGGCCACAGTATTACAACACAGTACTGTGGCTCAATTCTAACTCAATACAATTTACTTCAAAGAAAATGTGGACATTGGTCCTGGGGTTGATTAGACTGGGTCAAGCTGGGAAGGCATTTTAATTACTCACCATTTGATTTAGCTTCCTTTCTTGGTGGTCAGAAGTTAGTAACAATAACATTAGCAATAATAAGAGTAATAAAAATTCAGTATTGGCTATACTAGAACAAATACAATATTTTTTCAATATTGTGCTTATGATTTACACAATAAGAGGCTAAATATAAAATGCATTAGAGACAATGTATACTACGGTATAAGAAAAAAATTAAGATGTGACATTATTTTTTATTAGGAACCAAATGCTAGAACTAAGAAGAAAAGAAACTCACTCTTATTTAATAAGACTTCTAGGTAAAATATGACTATGAATAATGTTTCTTGATTGAAGTAATGTATATAATACATATTATTATTAGAAAATAGTTATTTTACAACCAAATGAGATAAAACTTTTTTTTGCCATTCTTTAAATAGCAACAATTCAGTGTTCTAATATAAACATTTTGCTTTGACATATTTCATCAGAAAAGACAAAAAAACAAAAAACAAAAAAAACTAAAGACAAAAACAAAACAAAACAAAAAACACTCATGGTGACTATATCTATCTTAGTGAGCACTGAGTAATTTATAGAATTGTTGACTCATTATGTTTGTACACCTGAAATTAATATACCATAGTATGCTAATTATACAACAATAAAAAAGAAGGAAAAAACACACTCAAAAACTCACTGCAGTTATATACTTCCATCATGCATCATGAATGGCATCATTAATAACTATGTAAGGCTGGGCGCAGGTAGCCTGGCTGGTCAAAAATTAAAGCATGTACTATCAATACATAGGAGTTTGTAAGGTCAACAAAACACACTTTTTTTTTTTTTTACAAGAATGTATAGATGGGAAAATAAGATCTCTGAGTGCACTTTCTTTCCTATATATTTTTTTAAATTTAAGATGTATAGATATACATACAAACCTCTACAGTTTGATATGCTATTATATATTTAATTTATACATAAATATGCCATTGAGCTCTAACAAAGCAGTCTAATAATGACTTCTAATTCCCCTCACATGAAAAAAGTCTAATAAACTGTGCTTTGATATATTTCCTCTTTTTGTAGAATAGAAAATTCTGACAGCCTATCATGCTTCTACCTAAAATAACTAGAAAAGCTGTCAAAACATAGATATGATCTGTTTGAATGCAGCAAAGAGCTAACTGTGCCAATCAGAATTAGAGGGGCAAAAGGCACAGAGCAGGAGAAATCTTGGCATAGTCACTTACCTCCTATAGCTACTTCTACTCTAAGAGAATTCTCTAATGCTGATTAGAGCAGGAGATTGAAGATCCAGATGATAGCCCAGGGAGTAGCACTGCGACTAAACAAAGATGCTAGATGAATTTCTGGGGGACACTTCAAAGGCATAGCTGGTTTCCATCTTAATACATTTGCTGAATACTGGAGTTCCTTAGATTTATGACTAAAATCATCAGCAAAAGGTCTCTGATAAGCAAACAGAATATTTTTGGAAGCTTTATTAGGCAAATATTAGAGTTCAAAAACCATTAGAGTAATGGACCCACAAAATAAAAGAGGATTATAGTTGAAAACTCTGGAAACCCAAGGGCAAATCCAAAGTAAACCTAAATTTATAGGGATTTCAATACAGCCTCAACTGAAGACAGTCCATAATTAATGAGAATAGCCATCCTAAAAGAAGGAAAGATTAATTATTTCCAAAGGAGGATAACATTGTCTGAAGATCATAAAATTTTTCTATTTTCAAAATGTCTAGTATTGTCAAACTTTACTAGACTCACAAATATACATACATATAAACACTAACACAAAATGTACCACTTGACTCGAAATCAAAGAAAAAAAAAATAGAATTATACCCACAGGTGATCCATGTATTGAGGCTACCTAATAAAGAGTAAACTAATCACAATTAGTAGTTTCTATAATATACAGAAAATTATTAGAAAATAGAAAAAAATGCATGGAAGATTTAACAGTGAATTGGAATCTGACAAAATGATTTTTAAAAATCTATATGTTCTAGGACATATCGAATTAAGAACTCTAACAGTAATTTAACAGGTTGTATAGAGGCCCCCCACCCCCCCCAAAAAAAATGTGAACTGGGAGATAGGCCACTTGAAAGTATCCAAATGGAAGCATAGGCATAGAAAGGAGAGAGGACAGACATCGTTTTTGCAAAATAAATGTTACTCTTCAGCTGCATTTTTGTTAACAGGTGTTTTAGTTCCTCATTCCAACTCTCAATTTAACTGATACTTGGTAGTTATGAAGGATCTAATCTGACTGTACAAAATTTTCCTTTTTGTGCGTTTTTTCCACATGGCCTTCAATGAAATATTTATATTGATATAAAGACATATAACCCAATGAAACACATAGAGGCACAATCCTTTGTTCCAAATGCTTACTTCTTTCTCAGGTGCTATTTTGGTCTCAGGTGCTTCTTTCTCAGGTGCTTATTTTTCTATAAGCAGCACCTGAGGTAGAGCTATGTCTTCTAGGATCCATTTGAAGTCACTTGGGGCTACTGCCAACTATTTCCTGAAACATTTCCTCCAAGACTCTTTTCCGAAGTTATCTTTAAATAATTTCTTTCTTGCTTGCTTTCTTTTTCTTTCTTTCTTTCTTTCTTTCTTTCTTTCCTTTCTTTCTTTCTTTCTTTCTTTCTTTCTTTCTTTCTTTCTTTCTT